>NC_058026.1:23444892-23633467 GCF_019176455.1 Solea senegalensis
CAGAAGCCTGATAACGAGCCCTTCATTTGAATCAGGTGTGCTGGGGCTAGGAAACCTCCAAATCCTGGACAGTTTATCTCCAGGACCAGGGTTGAGAAACACTGATCTTTTATATATCACTTAGCTTGTGAGGGTCACATATGAGCTGCAGCAAATCACAAAAGAAGAAAGAATACCGACTCAAAATAGAACAATATAGAACCGACCATTGCTGTGCAATCTGTCCCTAGTCTTGCAGGTGGTGATCTCAGAGGGCAGTCACTACTCCCCGCCATGTCAACTCCACCTGCGAGCAAAACTCCCACACTCTGTCCAGGAGTGAGCCTGAAAATAACACGACCATGTACAATTATCGAAAAACATATCGCAGGCTGAAAAATCCTCACGTAAGTCACAGACGTAAGGCAGTCGCAACAAGAAACACGTTTATAACCTTCACACATTTTAGAAGTGGTTGTTTAAATCAACGTGTGCACGAGGCAGTAGTTGTCAGGAGACTGGGATTTTTAAGCATGTTTATTTATATATATATATATATATATAGTCACACTATATATATATATATATACATATATATATATCATATAGTCACACTATATACTGTATATGTATATATATGTACATATACATATGTATGTATATATATATATATATATATATATATATATATAAGTATATATATGTATATATATATCTTAAAATCCCGACAGATCAAGGTGCACAATTTACATTGCTCCCCACTGATTGGGTTAATTGGGCACATACTTGTAAAATAATCCGGCATAAAAAAATATCTGCCAAATCAAATATGTGCACCATTGTATAAGTAGATGATTCGCTGTGGTGACTCCTAGAGAGGGAAAAGCCAAAAAATAAATACATATAAATAATAACAATAGTAATCATGGTCTGCTATGTCAAGTTTGCATTTATAAGAAATGTGTTCATGCTAATCTAAATAATGATGCTTATTTATTGTTTTCTCTAGAGAAAGACTGGCTCTCTCAATCTCTCATGTATGGAAATAAATCTGATATAGCTTTATTTTTTGTTTTGTTTAATTATTAAAAAGCATTTAAGACATTTTATAAAGTTCAAAACAATTTGGACAGCACAGCTGAAATAGATGGTTGGACAAGTGGATTGATTCATTTTGAACGTATACGATCACCGATAAATACAGTACACGATATAAAAGGACGTACTCCGAGGTGAGCCTGTTTCAGGTCAAGTCTACATCAAAGCATCTTTTACTACATGCTTCACAGAAACTATCCATTCAGACGATGTGCAAAGATATCCTTTCATTAGAGCCACGTTTCATCTTTCCTCAGCCAGCAGCATCCTTGTTAAAACACAGAAGAAACTTTGCAATGCACTCTCCATAGAGAATAACTCTATACTTACCAGGCCGTTTAGCATAGAAACACGAGCGTTTTGTCTCGCCAAGCTCAGATGTGAGGGAATAAAACAAAGGCTTTCATTTAACTTCCTCAGGTACGGAGTTACCTCAGTGCTATAATGTCAGTAAGTGCTACCATTACATAAATCCATTACTTAGTCGCTGTGCTGTGGCATTTTATGGAGGAGAGAGGTTAGTCACACTGCGGTTATCATAACAGCATCCTGTGATCTGAACTCTGTGTGATCAGATTGGTTTTAATAGACTCTGGATTACTTGGAGGCAGTTCCTCAAAGCTAAACATCTGTGGGCCTAGAATTAGAGTGCACATCTGAGGTGAAAGCGATTTGTTCCGGAGAATGTCACCGCAGCAATGAAAGAGCTTACATGCTATTATCATACACTAACATGAAAAGATGACAGGGAAGCGTCTTGGAGAGCCTTTGATTCTTTGTCCACTGCTCAGTATTGACGGAGATAACAGTAAATTTGAGTCGTCTGGTGCAACCAGGCTGTTTATTATGTCTAATAGCCACTTTGCGTCTGTGCTGCAAGACATTTTGTTCCATGTGGCTTATAAGCTTCTTATCCTGAGTTAAATTTGACGATGACAAAGCATGTACTCTTCATATGAAGCGAGATCTGAGCTCACGGGAGCACTTTCAAAATAAAAAGAAAAGGACAATACTGTCAGTAGCAACGTAAAATTAATTATTTTCTGGTTTGATCCACTTGCCTCACAATATGTTTGTTGGTAAATCAAGTGCAGGATTGTCACAGATGCCATGCCTATTCTGAAAAGATTATTTAATTTACGTAAATTAAATACTGTTGAATAAAAAAAAAGGTACAATTAGAGAACAGTCTCTACTAAGATGTTAATTTTACTCTCAAAATGATTATGTTGGGGGTTTTTTTTTAATAAAAGCACAATAATTATTATCAAAAAAATATACTTAGAGTTTAAGATGATTACTCAGACAGAATGTCTTGTCTAAGTGTATCTTAACACTACTTTCATGTTTTTTGTGCGAGACTCAGCTAAACGCACGGCTATCTTAAAAATAGTGGTGAATTTTGCTGTCACACTCAAAGTGGCAAATAAAACGTGTTTCCCCTCAGAAATATATCAATCTCCCATTATATGCATATACACATAGAAAATACAGGTATAGGCTCTTATGTACAAATACATTTACTCCAAAAATCACCGTTAGTCAATAATGATGCTCTAGCATCCTTAAAAAATGAAATAGAAACATATCACACTTGATCATAACTTTAGAATAATAGCCATATAGTCATATCTACATATGCTAATACAGTATGGTATTATACTACATGGCTCCAGCTCATGTTGCAGCTCCAAGATCGTTGTAATTCTGTCGACCACTGCTCCTGCAAAAAAGGAAAAGAAAAAAAATCATTACGGTAGTAGTGACTTGAATTTCCCATAGTCCTCTACGGTGTAAATGGATGCAAAAGAATGCCATTCACACACAGGAGTCACCACTCAGTGCAGGTGTAACAAGTAGAAAGGTTTCTGTGCTGCCTGGTTCATGTGTGACTCACAGCACCATCGCTGTCCATGGTCCTGAACCAGAGGTCTGCTGCACACTGCATCGTCCTATGAAAGAGTATTGACTTTTTGTAATAGGAAATGTGACCATGGAGTGCACCCGGCAACAGATGCAAACACTGAAAAAAAAAAGAAAAAAAAAAGCTTTGGGGTTGAAATGTCATGTGAACAGTTGGGTTCAACCACTGAACACCTCGGGGGTGTTATTGACTCCCTTCAATGCTTTTAAAGGCCAAGAGTTCTTTCAGACTGGGCTTTGCACTTATTCACCCTGACAGTGTAAGTGACCATAATATCCAGCAGCCACACGACACTGAGGGATTTTGTGAAAGTAAATCAAAGCAATGGACTGTCTGCGATAAATGTTCAGTTCATTTGCTGAACACAGATCCACATCTCTCTGAGTCTGGTCCAGTGAAAGGAAAGTGACACAAGAGAGGTCACTTGAACAAGTTCATCTTTATCAGAGATATGATGGAGAAGGAGAACGTATTTTAATCATCCTATAATAGGGTTTTATGTTGTGACGGTGGATAAGTGGCAGAGCAAGTCGTCTTTCAAGTGAGAGGGTTAATTTTCCAGCTCCAGTAATCTCCATGCTGATATGTCACTGGACAAGACCCCTGCATCGCTCCTGATAGCGCTGCCAGCAGTGTGTGAATGACCCATTTTGACTGACTCATTGTGTGTTTATATATTTTATTTAGTCAGCACTTTAATTTCTAAAGGTTTGCCTTTAATTAAAAACAATTCACGTGAGATTTGTGCCCCAACCTTGTTAAAAAAAGTAACTAAGTACATTTTAAACAAGCTACTTTTTTACCTGAGTACATTTTCAGACCAGTACTTTTACTCTTACTTAAGTAAAATGCTCACAAAATAGTGGTACTTTTACTTAAGTAGGATTTGAGTAGACACTGTTTACTGTTACCCAATCAGAACTAAGGATTTTTTTAGATTACAGATTAAGATTATGGATTCATTTAAATCACTTTTCTGTCAGTAATGTCATTTTTGTCTTTTTTAATATTTATCCTAAATAATTATTTTATCCTGTATGGATCTTATGTCGCGATATACCTTCCCCATACCATTCCCAATGTTTACACTGAACATGAATTTGTACCAAGCTGCAACACCAGGTCTACCTGAGACCAATAACAATGAGATTACAACCATATAATTCCTTCCTGTTAACAAACACTTGTCCATCCTCATTGTAAATGCTGTAAATCATGTTGTCTCTGTGTTTTGGGATAATGCACCTTTACAGACATGTTTTGGATGGATGAAGGTCTGGAGGGAGATTCCACCAAACAAACAGCGGCTTCATATTTTCTTTATAGCTCTGGTTTAATGTCACGTTTAATTAAAACGATAAATCGTTAATGTGCCGAGAAAATTAAGACCAACATTAAAACGTTTTTACCTCCCAACGCTGGTCGCCACTTGTTGAAACGTCAGTCTCCATCTCTCCTGTATAGGAGCGGGGATGCGAGGGGGAGGGGACTCCGTCACATCCTCTGTCCATATATGGGCATGAAGTTTACACGCAGCGGGGAATCCTCTCACTGGAGCTGATGAATGGGGAGGAGGGCCGAGGGAGCTGCCAAAGTGTATATAAGGAGAGAGAGGGGAAGTCGCTGATGTGAAAATCCACAGCAAGCAAATAGCCTTCCAACCGAGGAGCAGAGACAACACGGATTACCTTTAATTGCTTTTTTTATTTTTACATATATACCTTTTGACAAAGCACCACTTTGGGATCATTTGTTGAACATTAGGGGGGTTGGAAGAGTGCAGTGATCTGCATAATTTGGTTTTTTTTACCGTCTTCCCTTTATTTTATTTTTATTTTTTTACCTTTATTTTCTCCTGAGAGAGACGCGGACTTCTAAGTGCATCAGTATGTTGAACAATATGGATTTGAATGCGAAAGATTCCTTTTATCCTCAGTTTGACAATTGCAACAGTTCTTCCCTGGGAATGGAAAACAGCGGACGGAAAGATAACCAGGAGGTGTATGTCGACGCAGAGCGGGGGGTACCTGCCCAGTTTGGCCACGGTGAGTTCGCATCTCTGCACAGTCGATGAAATGTGCATGCACGACTTTTATTTTTCCTAATGTCTTAAAAATGAACCGCGCACATGAAATAGATGTCACTTTTTCTTGCCACCATAAATGCATCCCTAGCTCTGCCAAATACGCACGAAGCTTTATGTAACCCTGGTTTTCTTCCTTGTTCGTGCACTGTAATTATCCCCAAATATAAAACCACGTCAATGACAAAGTTTTGTCTCTTTCTGCTCTAACAGAAGGAGCACCTGCGACCCTCAAAACCGAAGCTTCCAACTCGGAATTCGCTTTTAACCCTTGCGAGTGCCCAAAAGACACCTACACCCCCTCATCGCTCGCCTACTCCGGCAGTTTCTATGTGGAGGCATCTCAGGGAGCGCCGTGCAGCACCGAAACGCTCCTCAACATGATCACTGAGATCGTGGGTATATCTACAATGCCAATCTCAGAAGTGCAACAGAGCGGCAACAGTCGGGGAACTTATCCATCGCCTGCGCCGATGGACAGCAGCAATGGCAATTTTGGAGACATCAAAAGGCAGTCCTACATCTGTACATCCGGACCCACTCCTCCTGTATACTCTCCAGAGCAGACGTGCCAGAGATATGCTGACGATCAGGCCGGCACTCAGGCCCAAGACCCGACCACTTCCCAGCTCCTCTTCAGCTCCTCGGGAGCTCCAAGCCAGAAGAAGACTGAACCAAAGTCTGAGGCCGCTTCTTTTCCCGTGGTGGTCAAGAACGAGTTCGAAAGCAGCTGCTACGAGTGGGGGACATTTAACAAGTCCGGCTGTTTGGAGACAAGTTTCCAGACAGAAACCTTCCCGATGTCGAGCGACTTCCCCCCCGACCAGCAGATGGATGTAAAGGAACTTTTAGACACGTTCCCCCCGATTTGTCCCAACCCAGAGATGGAGTTTAAAGTGGAGGGAGGGATCAAGCAGGAGCCGTGTTTCTCTGACACCTGCTCCCAGAGCTACTCCAGTCCCCTGTATAATAATTACCTCCCCCCACCGCCCATGGGCCTCTCCTCAAACCTCAAACCCTTTCCTGAACCAGCACAGCCATCTAACCAGTGTGACTCCTTATACGCGTCACCAGCTTTGCCAAGCACCATAGATTCCATCCTGTATTCTTCCTTGTTGCCAGATTCTTTTGCCCAAAGTTACACGACCCGCGTGACCAAGTCCCCCAGGGCCAGAAAGAGCCCCGCCGCCTCCCACGGCCCAGCCAAAGAGAAGCCTTTCACCTGCCCCATGGAAAGCTGCGACCGGCGTTTCTCGCGCTCGGACGAACTAAACCGGCACATCCGCATCCACACGGGCCACAAACCTTTCCAGTGCCGCATCTGTTTGCGCAGCTTCAGTCGTAGCGACCACCTCACCACCCACACCAGGACTCACACGGGCGAGAAGCCGTTTTCCTGCGACGTGTGCGGCAAACGGTTTGCTCGCAGCGACGAGAGGAAGCGGCACGGCCGCGTACACCTGAAACAGAAGGAGAAAATGGAAATAAAGCCTCAGGTGAGCGCCGCTCCGTGGCCCTTCGTTCTTCCCGAGGGGATTTGAAGACACCTCCACGTGTCCACACACCCACACGCACACAATATTAGGATCTTTCCGTCTTGGAAGATAAGTCAGCTGACTACAACTTGATGTCTGAGTTGGTCTGACTTCATGGCGAGCCAATGCCTGCAGACTGAGGAGGTGTTTTGATTTTTGAGGAGCAGAGAAGAGAGAGTGCTTCGGCCTTGCTGTCCGTTGCAGATGACGCTGACTTCAGGCAAACTTAAATGCATAAGTTGTAAAAGTCGGTAACGAGATGAACAGACTGAGCCTGGTAGCTGTTGCACAGTCTCGTGGAGCCAAACCTCTCTGTTTGCATTTGCATGACTGCTGTTCAGCACCTCTTCACGTGGACAGCTCCAACCTCCACCGCCTCTGAGCCTGGATGGATTGCACTTATTAAATATCGCCGTTTAAGATTCTTATTTTCTGCTTTTAGCGTTCCTAGAGCAATGGTTTGGACTATGTTTCTTGAAAAATGCATGTTTATGTCAGTGTTTTACTTTTCCTTTAATCGGAATAATCAACCACTGTCAAGGTGCACGCCTTCACTCAACAGTGAGGGTGATTGACTTGAATGTAACATATTTATGGATCTGACCATAAAGCTGTCCATCTTTGATCAAATTTAGTGTTTGTTTAACTCCTTATCATTTCGATGTCAGGTGTTTTTTTGTCATTTGGTCCTTGTGCTGTGTTACGATTGTTTGGATTATTACAGTTGTGAAAGCTATATCATAAATGGGAAATAAATATATTTGTATGACTGTACTTCTTTGTATTTTTATAGATAAGTGTATATTTTGCATTTGCCACATTTGAGTGTCCTTTCTAACGTGGAATATATTCTAAATCATGAATAATGTCTTGTTTTTTGAGGGCTATTATCCAGTAACACGATATTTTAAATGTTACAATTTGATATCAGAAACATTTTCACACTTCATCCCAGTGTTGCTGTGATGACAACATGAGTTTAATTTAGATCTGAAGGGGACCAGAGTGTATGTGAGTTGTCGTACAGATTTCTTTCTTTTTTTTTTTTTGCAAAAATGATTTTACAATATGTACAGATGTTGATTTTAGTTAGAAATGACCAGTATATGGTAAACACATTGCTTTTGAGTAATCAGGTAGCACACATTGCTGCAAGTTTCTGGAGACTTTACCTACAATGGAAGGGTTTGACGACTGATCACTTTTACTGGAATAAATGCTGACATGTTCATTTTAAAACCTATAAAAAAAAGAAAATGCTGAGAGTTTGGTGAAATTGTCACCAACAGGCTACTGCAAAAAATGTAATTTTACTCGCCTTAAGTTATATTAACTGTTAAAGATTTTGTACATACACAGTTTCTACAATACTTTAAATTAATATTGATGTTGTTATTTTTATGAAAAGTTTATGAACAAAATAAACACTTTCTGGAAGCAGCAAGTTTCTTGTGCATGCTTCACATGGATCAAACAACAAAAATGTTTTTTTTTTTTTTCCTTTTCTCACTTTGCCCAATCTGTTTCATATAACATTAAGACCCCCCACTGCTCACTGTTGGGTGATGAGTTTATCCTCCCAAAATATACATTATAACAGGCCACCTGTGTGCACCACACTGTCGCCCTAACATTAGATGACACCGTTGTGCCCCGTGACTCACGAGGCTTTTGACTCAAGCACATTAACGTGAATGCCCGATTACTCAGTGCTGCGAGTCTGAATCCACTCCACTTTAAAAATATCACTTTCCCAATGCAATGATGTAAATGTAGAGACGAACACCGAGAACGCCATAATAATCTCTACGTGAAACCTGTGAAACGGGGAATTTTCTTGCCATGTCAGTGAGATGATCTGATGCTCTCACTTCATTCATTCCTTTGTTCATTCACTCATCCATTCTTGCAATAAAAATATGAATTCCAATTCAATCTCTCAATGCAATTATGGTCTATTATCATTTTTCCTTTTTCTTTTTTTTATCTCTCAAAGAGGACAGAATTCTCCTCTTGCCACAACTGCCTGTGCATTCTCGTGCGAGAGGTCAGTGTGACAATGCATTTCCACCATATGAAGTTGTAAAATCCATACACTCAGCAAGAGCTTCGAGGGAATTTGCAGACATGTACTTTATTACCAGTGACTCCATGTTGATACATGCATGTGCCCGTGACGCAGTCGGCTGCCAGCACACAGGCCTGCTTGCCCACGGCAGTGCGTAAGTGCCTGCGTTGTCTGTAGCTGACAAACATACTGTACCAGTGTGAAGCTGCATGCCACATGGAGCACTGTGAATAGTGTGTCCCCTATCCTCTCTCCTGTCTATCACTCATTTTCACTTTCACAGTGCACCACATGGTCAGACACCAGCGTGCGCTCGCTTATCCGCGTTGTTTTTCGAGGCAAACATTGTCCGGTGATGGGTAGTTGAGGTTTTGAATTGCAGCGGCGTGCAGCCACAGTGACCATTATTCAAACACTTGAAGACTGAAGAGTTATTGAACTCTGGCCATTGATGGAATTTCTGCGTTTGAGCATTTAGAAGCTCAAATTCACATTTGCATACTGTAGATGGTCCTTGATATATCTGCAGCCTGTGAACACGGTTTCAACTCGTCTTTATCAAACATGTTTTGTTTTTTTATGTGTCATAAATCTCTCTCGTTCCTGCTTTGATACAGATTAGTTGTTGTCTTCCGGTTGACACGTGTATGTTTTCCCTGCAGTAGATGAGTTGAGTATTTGCTGAAGCCGTAGAAAGTGTAGTTGTGCAGCGAGGGCGCACGAGTGCCACTGACATCCCAACCTTCTCAGAACGTGGACCTCTGCTGTGAATGTTTTCCCGTCAAGTGCATTAAATCCTTACTAGGCTGGGCCATTACTAATGCAGATATGTTAATATTAGGACGGATTTATCTGAGGTAGTGTTTCTGTGTGACTAATGTATTCCATATGTAACTGGAGAGAAAACCATGAACAAATGTGCTTTCACATCTTTATTGTCTCATCCAATTAATCACTCGATGCAGGAATGCTTCCGGATAAGTCACTATGATTATTTATCTGCTTCACCAAACCAGTATTTTGGCTCGGGATTAAAAAAGAATCCTGAAATGTGACAGTGAAGGATTAGTGAAGTGTCTCCGCAGAATGATTTGTACTTACACATTTATCACTGACTTGTGATTGGCACACAATCACAAGACATCTGCATACGTTTAAAAAAAAAAATAATCTGTTTTACATCATACATAAGCAAACGGGGATGTTAGATATTCTTGTAAATGGAGCCCTCCTCAGTGTCAAGTCCATCCAAATATGTGGTACAATTACACGTCTGAAGCCCATCTCAAGAGGGATAAGTACAACCCCAGTTGTCTCTGAAGAGCCCAGCATCCCTTTTATCCATGCTTGAACTCCAAACAGTTCTACCTCTACAACAATAATCCAATAATGACTTTCAGAGGGTATGAAAATGAATTTATTTGCTTCTATGAAGGATCTGAGGCAGTTTCTGTGGTTCAGGCTTCAGGTATCAGGTCACCTCAAGTACCTATTAATAATCACAGTACCACTTGAGACTGTCTATATGGCCACGCGGTCTCATTTGCTTGTGGATTGATCTATTGTGGGGTAATCACCACGTAATTTTATGCACCTTTAAAATGTGCATATGGGCACGTCATTGTCCTTGGGGTGGACTCAGTAATCAAGGTGCATAATCACACAGCGGTAATGGCAATCAGGCTTAGCAGATTAATTCCTCGGATCATACATCAACCCGTCAGTCCTGTATCTGATCATGAAGAAGGGTGTAGGTGGTCTGGAGAGGGCAGGTGATTAAAACAAAGAGAACCGTTGCGGCGAGAAGGAGCTCGCCGCATTTTAAAGTGCCTAATTCTTTCCATTGTTACGGTTTCAAAAATTCTTCACGGGCATTAGTGATCAGGCGAAGCACACGAGACGCAGAAAAGGGAACTTTTCCCTTTTGCTTCTTCGTGAATTACAAGTCAACTCAGGGTCAAGGACCCCAGTCGACCACTTTTATCCACCGCATAACATCTCTATGGTAACTATGTTAAAGGACATACAGTGTATGCTGCACCTTAAGTGAATGGCTAGCGGAGAACATCCCCAGCCGGCTGAATGACTTCATAGCAACGCAGTAACACGGGAAAATCTACAGCTTTTCCTTGTAACATTTTCAGGTCCGAGCTCTCAGACTCGTCCTGCAGCCTTGTTCTGCAGCTGTGCATAAGCTGTGGCAGCCTTGAGGAATCTGAACAAATTAATGTCAGAGCATACAAACAGCCTTTCAACCTGCCGGTCTGAAATCCCAGTGTGCTGCTGCATGATTTTTTTTTGGTTCTGGTTTGTGCAAGAATGTAAAGCTCATTCATCACTTAAAATCAGATGTTTTTGTAAATGGTGCCAAATCACAAATGCATTTTACACAGTGAGGTCGAGACCTAACGGTATTACATAGAGAGAGAGTGTATAATAGATTTAAAATAAAATAATTGGGGTTTTTGTAGCCTTGTTTAGGCACGGCCCTTGCTTTATGGAGGCCACCATTTCTATATTCATACAGCAGCTCCAACAGACAAAGCACCCAGGGCGTGCATTTCATGTTCTGAAGTGAAGGATTAAATGTTCACACAAGCAAGGAGAATAACTCTGTACATGTGATGGCCACCGTGCAGAGACAAGCCCCCGAGATATGTGTTTAAACACACAACGCTGCTACGATTATTACTTTTATATCCCTGTGAAAATGTGTTTCGCACCCCGACTTTAACTCGACTTGATTCTGACCCGATGACACTTGTGTGCAGCTGGAATTAACACGCCAGGCTCCAGCGTCCATATTTAACTGAGTAGTGACGGCTGAGCTCAGCTCATGTCACATCTTTCAGAATAGTTCCTATCCGAGAAACTCTGTTTTTGTGTTTGCTTCCTCGATAATGGTCTCGCCATCACTCCTTCCACAACTGTCTTCTGGAACTTCCATAGCCTTCAGTGTTTACTGGTTAATAACTAGTTGCCTATTGGCTATTACCTCGCTGGTTTGGAGGAGCAGTCACCTGCAATTATTCCTGCCCGTGTGGCTTGTCCTCACTGCGTGTATCCACCTGTATCTTCATGTGGTCAAACATATGTTGATGCCAGGTGTGAATGAAGTGGTTTAGTAACAAACCCAGGGTGCTGTCGCCTGAGTCTACACTCACCCCGCCCCCAATCGCTGGGAAACCTAACTTTTTTATCTGATTATCTTCTCTTCATCTCCTCCCATAACAGCTCCACTGTGACGGAGGTCCAGCACAGTTAGGATGGCTGTGACAGCAGCTTGTTGTGACAACAGGATGAAATGTTAACCATTAACCCGATCAGCTGGTGGCGGTGTACTACAGCTTCCTCTGACAGTGAATGATCGTTTAAATCAATCATGATATCCTGTATGTCTGCAGCTAAGTGGGCACACAGAAGAAGGCAGAAAAAGAAATCTCCACCTATGTTCTCATCACTTTTGTTCTTCAATCAAAAGGCTGTTAACAATGAACTGTCAAGCACACACTGTATACTTTGACATGTGTGGAGGAAGGAAATAAGCTTCAGGTGCATATATAGCAGAATATAGTTGAAAGCCTCCTGGATTGACAGTAATGACACTGAAGGAAGTTCTGCTTGTTGCAAATGTCTGGGAAAAACCCGCTGTCACATTAGGATGCAGCCATTTCACAAACCATCTCACACCTAAGAAATGTGTAAAATCCACCGCATCTACATAACATCACTGAAGACACTCACAACTGTTAACCCCTCTTCCCATAAAATAAATTACCGTGTGACCATGTTGTCCAGTCGAGGTGTGAGTGATTACTTTAGTGCTTTGACATTTGCAACAGCAGTAATGAGGCATGTCTGTGACAGCTGTGTCACTGCCAGCAGCCTATGCCGAGGCTGTTCAGTTCGGCGCTGGGAAGGAGGCATACTATGGCCAAACACTGGCACTCTCTCGAGATAATGATGGCTCAGCCATGGAGCGGCAGCGGGGATGTGTTGAAGTCTGAGGAAACTGTGCACATGTGTGTGTTTCAGTCAGAGGAAGAAGTGAGTGAGGGAGGCCGATTGAAAGTGTACGTGAAGAGTGTGTGTGTGTGTGTGTGTGTGTGTGTGTGTGTCTGTCATTGCCAAGATGGAATCAGAGGCAGGGGAGAGGAGGCTGGGCTGGGACATAAAGACTAGTAGTATGAAAATGAGTGGGCTGAACACGCTCCGCTCACACAGTTGCACCCTCCCATCAAGCGGGGCGACGATTTGCATGTGCACACCAGCCTCGGTGCCGGTTACAGTATGTATTCTGCATCTAAATGAACCATCAAAATCAAGCGTTGCTCCTCGGGAGCCCCGTGAAATGTATGCAAAATGTAGCTACTTCAGCATTAGCGGCCCTGCTTTCGCTGCCGCAACAGTTGTTTTAATGGCGGCGGAATTCTGACAGAAGTGAAGTGAGGCCATTAGTAAAGAACAGCAGAGAACAGAGAGCCTCATTATAGTCTGGACAGGTACATGATTGACCCAAATCACACACAGAGAGCCGCACAGTGCTGGTTTAAGATCACTTCATTTATGTGTGACTGTATTTTATTTTATTTCACACATTCAGTAATGTTTGATGTTTTTGAATTAGAATATGGCAGTTTTGTTGAATAGTGACATACAGTAATTGTGTTCCCTCTTTTATTGTTTCATGGGTGCTTTTCTGCTTTTCCATCCTGGTCAATTCTGTTCTTTTCAATTCTATTGGCCACTATTCTGTTGTAATTTTGTCTATTCTATTCTATAAAATGTCCTCATATATTTAATTATGAATAAAGCTTAGAATAACTTTTAGGAAAAAACATAATGTTCTGTTATTGTAAGTTACAAGTCTCCAACAATGTGCTCTGGTCTTTCTTGGTTATCATACTCCCAGTTTTAAATTAGATAGGTGTTTTTTTTTGTTTTGTTTTTTTAAAAGGCTACAAGTACATTTCACACTTGAATAAGTTCAACCTAATTCAACCATTCCATGAACCAAAAGATGGAACTACAAGAAACTGCTGTAGTTTCCGAAGTAAATTCTAAATTGTAGATAAACGGTCTGTATCATTGTTGTCAGTAAAGCTAGTATTTCAGCTCTCGGAAGTGGCTTCACGTAAGATCTGCCATCTACAGTTTAAAATTGGTACTGCAATCTGAATACAATATTTTGGAAAGCCTTGTCCCTCCTCTCCAGAGACATGAGGAACCAGTCGTGCATGAACCCAAATGCAGATCTATGAATATCTGCGGGCTGTAAATTCAAATTTAAAGTGTGGTTAAAGTGGCTGTGTCATTTTTATCATTGAAGCCAGTATTTCAATTTAACGATTCCTTAACCCTTTAATACCTCAAAATGTCTTTTTTTGTTGTTGTTGATTATTTTAACCATAAAAGGGCCAGAAAATGTGCTTTTGCTAATTTTTCCAGAATAACTTTCAATATCTGGCAATTATTTACAATTTAAACAAACAAAATTTTTTATCTAAAAAAAAAAATTAAAAAATGGTGTGCTAAATTTGACAGTATAGAACAGTATAAAACATATTTTAAATACATTTGTTTGAGTTTTTGTCTCAGTGACCAAAATTAGGGCCAAAGTGCGCTCGTGCAAACGCGTTAAAGGGAATTATTGTCATAATACGTTTCTTACATACAGCTCCTTTAAGGTAGATGAGTTGAATGTAGTGTGTTGTAGATATAAAGTAAAATATTGAAGGATTTATAGTTAAGCTGAGTGAATGCACTTAGTTACCTCTCACTCCTGGGTTCCTGTGGGTCTGTAGGTGATCCTATAATGTGGCCGAACACAAGTGAAAAGTACTCAAGTCATCTGTCAGCCTTTACCCGTCTCCACAGCCTCCCCTCCTCTCTCCTGATATCCTCATTGCTCTATGTTACCCCTTGGCGGTACATAATGGTCAGGTCCAAGACCCCCAGCCCCCAGTGGCTTTTAGCTGGTGATGAACCGTCACTTTCACCGGGGGTGGCTGCACAGAGAGTGACGTCTCTCCTTGTCTGAGTGTATAGGAGCCATGCTGGGGTCACACAGGGATGTATACAGTACAGTATGTTTCCAAAAGCCTCAAAGCCCCGACCGTAAATCACACTGAAGCTGTCTCTGATCTCAAACCTGTAGAGTGTTGGAAACCCAAGGAGACAAGTTGTGTCCCCCTCCTGTGATTCTTGGAGCTTTAAATGGGAGCTTTCATATGCATGAGTCAGCACAGCAGTACACATTTAAAAATCAAAACACTCTCTCTCTCTCTCTCACCATAGGTCCCCAAATTCCCTTGTCTTGTGTTGTAAGCATTCACTTAATTATGTGATTTTAGTTGTAGTCAAATTTATACTTAAAAGATACAAAATACCTCTATGTGTACTTCTGTAAGCGTCTGATTCAGTCTGCACAGCTTAAATACATGTGTTTAATACCAGTTATCTTTTTAGAGCCGTTCTGACTTGATATAAATGCTAAATTCAGCTTGAGGAATTAGCAGCACAAATGCTTTCGTGAGGAAACAGAAGAGGTTGTTGTTAGTCATCTGTGATCCTGTCACTCAGTGCTGTGGCGGCATAGGGTCCGCTTCCTGTTAACAAGATATGTTTACGGCATCAGCACTGAGCTCCCACCGTCTGTGTATTTGTGCCTTTATCCTCCGTGTCGCTCCTCAGGATTGACGCTTCCTCATGTCGGTTAACTATTAACTGATCACAAAGTGCCATCTTTGGGGAGACGGATAGTGACCGGGTCCCCAGTCCTCCACAACACACAGTGGCTGAGGCAGGGCCTTCCTTTGTTATGGAGCCAAAATGATAAGCAGTGGCAGGATGCTGTGTGTAACCATTAACTAGATTCCTGGCACTGGGACTTGCCACTGAGGTGACAAATAACAGTGTTCCCCCAGAACTTAGCCTGGAGAATATTAACCCCAACTCAGCTGGGTCTCTTCCTCCATCGTCCTGCAGATACATGAATAGATGCTGATCCTTCCATCACTATCAGCTTCTCCTTCCTCCTACTCATCCACTCTGTGTTTGTGTCTCTTTTGGCACCACCGGCACTGGTTTGTTGGGAAGAGAGTGATATGATGAGAGGTAGATGTGCTGCTTTCTGCCTCTGGATGATTAAAAGATCATTTTCATTTATGGATTCATCACTTTGGCACTCCTGAAAACAGCATAATTTGTGTAAAAAAAAAAGGATAACCCTCAAATAAATTATCATTACGAACAAATCCAGAAGCGTGATTGAAGTTGAACAATCACTTAAACAGTGGAAGAGCTTTGACAATCAAGGGCTTTAATTTATGTAGCAGATTCTCTTCATTTGTGATCTTCAGGTTGCCTCGGCTGCAGAAAGTCATTTTTAATTTGAACATGTTTCGGTGCATATGGCTCATTCATCATGCCCTCAGATGTTGTAGGTCTCCTTGTGTTTAACACCTCTGAAATATTTTCTCCCTACGCCCAAGAGAAGTTAAAAGGGCCGACAGATTTAGCTGTTGCCACCATCATTAAATCCTGTGCCCCTTCATGAATCCAGCAGACCTCCGCGGTGTCTCGGGCCTGTGCTGTAATGGCCGCTCGTGGTCCAAATGAACTGGAGAGCTTTCATGTGTCCTGAGCAGTCTACTCCTCTCATTACGGCCCGTAGTGGTCTCACATCAAACAACCTCATTATTTTCAATGAGGGAGAAATGGCATGCATGTGACGAGCTGGAGGTACAAAGTGACTGCCAAGTTCAAATACAATCTGCCCTTTTTGTTTTAAGCCATGCGGGAAAAACACTGCGCAGATTAGAGTATAGACCTATTGTGTGTCTCCAGACTGTTGACATGAGACTTCACGTCACTATAGTTTCACTCATATTTGCACAGGATCTGCGGGAAATTAAGTCCAATTCTTGTTCTAATAATAAGAGCTTCTGCAGCAGGGAAAAAAAACAAAAAACTGCAGAGATCTGCATCATACGTGCTGCGCCAGCATAGTCCTGAATCCACAGTATCCTTATACTGTGTGATGATGATTAAAATTGACAGTCAACATCAGCACCGCTGAATATCCCAGTATCAACCGCCTGATCGTTCGAGGACAGACAGAGATGTTTTGATCACACACAGACCCTCTCACATTAGCTCTCAGCAGAACACGCGCTTATTTATAGTTTTGAAGCCTTTCACATTATTTACATAAAGAGCCTCGGTCAGTGGCCTAAAATCATATCGGCTGACAACAATGTGACGAGGCAAGATCAAAGGTGAGGCCCGTTAAAGTCGATTAACATGGAAATTAATGCAACAACTCAACAGCCTGTTGTCATACCTACAGTGAACAGCCTAAATAAGTTGCAATGAAAAATCACAAGGGCTGTACTTGATAAGACATACTCGTGTTACTATGGCAACATCCGTGGCTCAAGCTAAGAATGCAGAGATCTGGATAACCGTTGTCATTGTGATAGAGCAAGACCTATTGCCGTGAGACGACTATGTTGGGACATTAATGCGTTTGCTGTGAGCAAGATTAGTTCTCATTCACAGGTCAGCGACAATAATGCCCGTACTGCACATGCACTGCATGCACCAGCTGTCAGAAACCAGTGTCTGTCATTTTTATTGGAAGATATGTGCAGCTAAGTTCTGTTTATTATTTGCACACAACACTGTTCTCCATGTTTCCTGAGGAAAAAAAAGACAAGTAGCACTGGTTGGATGTACAGTATATGGAGAAAGAGTGCACACATTACAGTGCTGACCCTCTTGAAAGCTTTCCTGTTGTGACATTTAAAAAAAGTCGATTTTCTTTTTTTTTTAAATGTCCATTAATGTCAAGGTGCAAACGCATCCTTACAAAGTGAAGATATCTATAGATGATTTAGCGCCGTGTCGAATGGCTTATTTAATTATTGTTGGTGTAGTTTGTGATGAAGGACATCATTTGCCGACTTGAATCACTGAGCTACACGTGTGAGCATGTGCTGTGCGTCGCTGATGAACATGGGAAAATTGACTTTTGGAGCCGTGGAGGAATGTGGTTTTATTTTCTTATAGTTACTGGCTTTGTGTTGCACAAAACACGTTTTAGGTGCCAAATGTAACAGCACCACGGTTTGCCAAAATGATTTGAATAATTTTTAAGGTGATTTCCAAGTGCTTTTTATTCCTCCATGGTTTGGATCCTTGCCCCATCTTGCACACACATATTTTTCATATCTGCTCAATGACAAACGGCACACTTAGAGCATTGTCATGCAGTGGATGCTTATGCTTTCTGAGCTGTTGATCTTTTAGGTTTAGATAAGGATGGCACTCACAGTGATTTATTGGCTGAGCTCAGCTTACGTACAATTCTGTTGTGTTACAAGACTGTGTGTCGTTGTGTGGTCAGTCTGTGAGTGTATTGATTTGTGAAAGATATATATCCTCAGTGTGTACATGGAGCCAATTAGCGGACCAAACCTGACTGTACATGTACAAGTATTTCTTATTTGAACATTACGGTGAAATCCATGTTGAACATTTTTGAAAACAAACTAATAATGACACAAATATTTCATATGATCTCGCTCTGATAGGTGAAAAAAAAGAATATTTCTCTTAGTAACTGTTATGATTTACAGCACATGAGTGGAATCCTTGCATGTTACTGATGCCCCCTGCTGTTCAAAGCTTTATCTGCATCCTGTCTCTTTAAGTTGAGATATTGACCACATAGCCGTGGCCTATTGATGTGTTTAAATGGACTTATTTGGTCTTACATGACCTATTGAATTAGAGTGACCTTATGGTCAGTTAGACCTAATATTTGGATGTTTTGGTCCAATAACAAAATTGTAGGCTTTACTGTTTGATGGATCCAACGTGCTTGTAGATGCCTGTTTCTCTCCCCCCGATTTCATGTCGGATGTCGACAAAAGAACTTAAACGTACCTAATGTCTCTATGAGATTTCATCTTTGTCCTCTCTGTTGTCTCCTCCTTCATCACCCTTTTCCTTCCTATCCGCCAAAATAAAATAAACTCCAGGGCAAAATGTACAAAAATGTCAGACATGTGTTGTGGTTGCTAAGCAAACAGTGACTAATAATATCTACATGGGAGAGGTTTGCATTAGTGCAGCAAGCCAAAGCGCGGCATGTCTCAGTCTCCACCAGTCTAAAGACAATGAAGGTTCACCACACTGTAATTACCCAACAATGAGTTTGTCAGTCACTGCTCATAAATATGAATAAGGAGGGATGGATTAAGGTGTTTGGTCTAAATTTGCCACGGTTTTTGACGCGAGAACGAGAAAACGGCCCAGCGTCATATTCATCCTATCAAATCAGCCAAAAGAGAGAGTTTTCAGGCTTTTGTGTGTCAGTCTTTTCCTGTCATGACTGGATGAGTGCAGCTTGTAGAGGGCGTAGAGGGGTAGATTGATGTAACACGTTTGGGCTTTTACTTTTTAAACGACGAAAAAAGGGTTTTTGTAGAAATCGTCTGGAGGAGTCAGCTGCTGTTACAGTAACATGCGGGGACATTTCAAGGATGTAGTGGACAGTATATACCGCAGCCGTGTAATATAGAGGCTTTTATTCACTGCTTAATATAAATGTTAATGTCTATATGAAAAGTACCTCTTGTACTGCTGCGGCTCTCATTTAACAGCCATGGAGTGCACTCTTGGTGACACCAAGCGAAGGCTTGATTATTATTGTTGCCGTTCAATTATGTTTCAAGGTTTACTCTGACATCAGACCCAATAGCAGGTGCACACAGTACAGGAGACTGTAAAGTCCACTTTATCAGTCTTCTTCCATGTTATAGTGATAATAAACAGTAGAGCAGAGGTGTCAAACTCACGGCACGCAGGCCACTTCCGGTCCTCCAGTTGATTTAATGCGGCTGGCTAATTAATATCATGTGATAATGAGTTATTTCTGCATGTGTGTTTATTAATAGATTCATTTTGCATTATGAAATATGTTGTTATTGTAAAAGATACATATCACCCCATAACAATACAAAAACATTTATGAATTTCTGTAAAATATTTTTGCCTTATCGATTGAATATCATGATATATTTTTAATTTTAAGGTCGTTTGAGACAATGCAGTAGAGAGACACGACATAAAGTCATATCCTCTTTACACTAAAACATACTGAATGTCTTGGTTCTGCAAAAACTTTGGCTTTTATATCTGATGTTGGAAAACACACAGAAAAAAATGGTAAATAATCCACATCAATGCACCAATAATTATATTTTAAACAGTGCGCTCACACATGGGTGGTTAATCCCATGAGATAAACACAATTTTGAAATAATATTTTGTGATTTTAAATGAGGGTTTTCACAGAACAAAGTATGGGTTTGTAACAGTTTCATCATGAACAGATTCACCACACGACAAAACCACAGACGTGATTTTTCTCTACTGTATTATGAATGCTTTTCAATAAATACTCACTGAATAGTATGAAAGACCTCCTGATACAAGTACACACCACAATAAAAAATATAAAATAAAAAGGGGTAATCAACAACTTGTATTTAAATGTGTCATGGTGTAATTCCCTGCCCTGGCCAGTAAGTGGTGCTTCAGCTCCTGAGTGGGATTTCTGGGCATCATCAGTTCAAAAAAATCAGCAAAGCAAAACATTACATTTTAATTCAACAATTATATCACATTTTATGTTCTTTACCTTTTTTCTTCTACTTTGCTTGTGTCCAAGACAAACTGGACCCTCCAACCTGAATTGTTTTCAAACAAAATTAAACAGCAGGTTTAGGTTTTTGTTCCTATTCTCACAGAGTATATGGATAAAAACTCCATAAAATGGAAACCAAGGTAACTCTTGTTTTCTTTTTTGATAGCAGTGAGTATTCGGCACTTTCACGTTTCTCAGACGTGATGTTTTGTTGTTGTACAGATTGATTTTGGATTAAAGTATATTAAAAGAGTAGTGTATAGAATTTTAGGGAATCTTTTATCTTATAATCACCTTAAATGAAGAAAAGATGTGATTTCAGGGGCGACGGTAGCTCAGTGGTAGAGCGAGTTCTATTCTAACTCAAAGGTTGTGGGTTCTTCTAGTCTACATGCTGATGCACCCTTGGGAAAGACTTTAACCTTAACCCCACGTTGCTTCTGACGTGTGAATGGGTATGGAAAATTAGTGATAGAAAATGCGCTGTATGAAAATGTGAATGAATGGGTGAATGGCAAAACTGTAGTGTAAAGCGGCTTTGGTGGTCATAAAAAACTAGAAAAGCGCGATATACAAAACTCTTTCTTCAGGCTACAATTTAGCCTAACATGCTAACTCTTTAATGGAGGGCATTTGATGTTCTTGCATTTCCTGAAGGTCACCATGGATTTTTCTACATGCCTTGAAGGGGAGAGTTTAGGCCCCGGTATACTTCCACATAACACAACACTGTGCGAATGATGCAACGTACGTCACCAACGCGCACGAGCAACCCTGCTTCTCAGATTTTGGAACCACGCGCAAAGAGCGCGTTGGGTGTGCCGGACAGCGCATGTGCAACCTGAATTTCCGCACCCACCAGTAGGTGGAGTATTAAACCCCGCTCACCAAGCATAGAAAACATTTTGACAGAATAAGTAGTCGTTAAGGAAAGTCATCCGAGCCCTCGACTCTCCTGCCAGACGTGTCCGTGGGAGCTGTAGCATCATTTTCTACTTCTTTGGTAGGAATGCATCCTAATCCTTGTACCGCCACTTGATGGTGAAATGGGATACTACAGGACAGCAGAATGCGGCGCGCACTGCGGCACGTGCGACCTGTGAGCAGAAGTATACCGGAGAGTATGCAACTTCACTGCTTGATGCTATGAAATCACACGCACTGGTCCTTTAATATCAAAAGTAAACCAAGCCTTTAGGGCCTCTGGAGTTTGAACGCCCTAGAGTAGGTGGCCTCCAGTCTGAAGATGCTGGTGAACAGACAGAACTAGCGTCTAGCTTTCAGAGTTCAGAGTTTCAGAATTGTAATCATCAAATAATGTGACCTGCATCTGAACTACTGAGGATCCACAACAACAAAACCACCAGGAAAGAGCCAGTCAGAGAAAGCACTCTCTTTCAAGGTTGCGCTGCAATATTACATATAGAAGCATCTACAAAGTATGTACAAAAACTGCAGGAAAATAGATGAGACACGATAAAGAAAACATGGTGAGTATAATACCCCAAGAGAACAGCAAAGTAAAAAAAACAAACCAAACTAAATTCAATATAATGATATTTTAGTGAATCATTATTGTCTTGCATCCTTAGGCCTGTGTACCTAATAAAGTGGCCAGTGATTGTCCACTCATACAGCTCCAGGTGTTAAAAGATGGAACATTGGACTTTTTTTTAATGCCTTACAGAGCCAGACTTAATTAATCCGATGTTTTCATTGCCTCTCATTCCTACTTTATCTTAACTTTAGCTGGTCTTTTTTTTTTTAAGTGGTCAATCAAGCACTTAAAATCTGTTGTGACCAATGTATGAAAGCATGAAAGTGAAGGGTGTTGTCAATGGCACAGTACAGTTCACCCATTACCCCATTAATGCTGTGTAATGCTTGTGGCAGATGTTCTGCATCTGTCAGAGATGTCTTCCTGTTTTTTCTCTATGCTGTTGCCAAGTCCATGCTCATTTTGTTCATGTAGGGCGGGGGTGTCAAACTCAATTGACCTGGGGGCCAATGAGCATCTAGTCTGGTCAAGAGGGGGCCGGTCTAGAGAAAAAAAAGTGGAAAAAACCCAACTATTTAGTAGTGGGTGGGTAATATAAGATATTCATTATGATATTAGACAGAATTGAAAGTGAAAGTGCTTGTTTTGCTAAAAGAAATGATGTATACTTCACAATTAAAACGTATTTACTACGTATAACTGTATTTAAAACAACTTAAATATATATACTTTAATGTTGAGTGTGATACATTTAATAAAGCAATGATTGCAACCAAATGTCTCATTACTGTTATAAAAATATTGGTAGCAAATACATGTAGTCTTATGGTCTGTCTATATTCCATCACCTCACTGGCAGCTGTGCCTCAGCACAGAGGCAGGCATGTAATCGATTGGAGGGCCACATGTGGCCCTTGGGCCGCCAGTTTGACACCCCTGCTGTAATAATTGTAAGGCCTTGATCAACTTTGGATCAATTTGGGGCCCCCACGGTTGGTGTAGTGATCTTTGCAGCAAGAATATGTGGATTCATGACCCAGTCGAGTCTTTCTACATGGAGTTTGTGTGTGTGTTTTCTCCAGGTTCTCTGGTTTCCGCCCACAGATTTGGCGATGGATAAAACAGTAGAAGATTTATAGATGAATCAGCAGCATGCCTTATTTTGACATGTGTATTCCAGTTGTTCCACATTCTGGTGCATAGTATTGAAAGTGAGTTTTCCAGTGTCAGTGTTGATGTGCGGTTACGTCCATCTTTGCATCCTGACTGAGTGGGAAACAAACTGTTTTGGTTGACTGGAGAGATGTGAGACAGTGGACGATGGTTCTCAGAGCTGAGCAGCAGCTGGCAGGAGTGGATCACACTCTGTAAGAGCTTCCACTAGAATGAATGGGGACATGTAGTCTGTCTGTCTCTGTCCTCCACACACACACACACACACACAGCCTCAGCAGACACAGGTACAGTAATGTCTCCTTAATCAGAAAATAGATGGATTTTTTTTTAACGACATGATTCACGTTTGTTTTTTTTTGTTTTTTTTTTAATTTCGTATCTCTCCCTCCCTCACTCTCACTCTCTCCCTTCCTCTCTCCTCCCTGCTCGTCCTCTGCAGGCCTGCTGCTGCAGAGAGGAGCTTGCGTGACGTCAGAGGAGGCTGCTGGAGCGGTTCCTTGTTGGAGCTGAAAATGGGGAGACGATTGCGAGGTGAGTGAGACGCACATTTCTTTCTTTTCCTTTAAGCCTCCTCTTGCGAGTACGCATTCGTGTGGCCAGTGCGCGCGAGCATGCGAGCGTTTCCATTGTCGCTTCATAAACGCCGCTGTCGCTCCCGTGCAACGATTTAAAAGGCAGTGTCGGGGAACACGGTCCAGCTACGAGCCAGTGCCGCCGCTGCTGTGGAAACGGGAGAGGGAAATCGGGCAAAAGTCAAGCTGTCGCCCTTTCCTGTGACACCGCTGCTGCTGTCGGTGCCGGTGAAAGCGAGTCCAGGCCCATCTGTGAAACACACAGTCATCACATACAGTGGCTTCCACCGCTAAGCGATGTGACATTTGCTCGTCCACACCCACATGACACGCTGCTTGTGATCCATGTGCAGCGCAGATTAGCCCAGTCATACATTTTGTAGAGCTGCATGTACCAAATGTTTGCTGACATTTGATGGTCATTACGCTGCTGCAAGAACCGCGGGAGACACTAATGGGCCTGGTTTGGCCTGGATGTACCTGCCATTGCTGGATAGCACTGGCCACTTTCATAGATGTGTATCTGTGTACCTAATAAAGTGGCACTTTTCATGTTGTAGCTCAGGATGTGCTGAAGAGGTGGTCCTCTGTTGTCATGAGTGGTGATGTGAGTTACATCTGCCTTTCTATCATTTCAAACCAGTCTGGTCATTTTTGCATTTTCACACAGAGAGCAGGTGCTCACTGGCTGTTTACTTCTCCCCCCAGACCATTCTCTGTAAACCCTAGAGATGGCTGTGTGTGTAAGTCTTTGTGGTTCTCATACTCTGTGTGAACTTCGTCAGGTCTACCTGACCAGGTCTACCAGGCCGTCATGTACTGTAACTGCCTTGAACATGTGTACTTAATAGTGGCTGGTGAGCGTTTAAGTGTTTACATGCAGTGATGTGTCGCCGGTTGTAAAAGTGTGTTTGTTTGCGTTCAAAGCTGCAACCTGGTCCTAAAGAGCCGAGTATTGGTGTTGGTCAATAGAAAAACGTATAGAAATCCAATATGATCCAAAACCCCTTAATATCACTTGAATGTTTCACTAAGCCCAGGCTTTAGAGAGAGAGAGAGAGATGTGACCAGAATGAGTGAGTGCTGCACATTTCTGCCACACTGCAGCTGCATGGACAAGAGGAAAAAAAGCTAACACGCGAGGATGATTTTGGCCTGCACCGGACTGGTTTTTGGACATTTTCATTGTTTCTCTCTCTGAGCACTCAAGAGTTAAGCACCAGAGGAAATCATGACTCCGTAATAATTCACACTCTAATAATAATATCCCCACAGGACTCCTCTAACTCTCCTGGTGGTAAAGTGTCACATGAAAAGAAAAGTGCATGAGAAATCTGAGTCAGAGTCGGTGGGACTGAGCCCGGGACGGTAGCTGCTGTGTTTGTACAGTCAGACGTGTCAAAAGCAGCCATGCTGAAAACAAAGGGAGGGATAACGGCACAAGATATAATGCAGAAAAAACAAGAATGTTTGCTCCTCCTGCAGAATAAGATTAGTTTCCAGCGTCACAAGATAACGGAGCTTTAAGTCCTTGACTGCTGCTCTTCTTTAGATAGTTGTGTTCTGTATCTGTATCATAGGCTAGTTTCCAGGAGTGAAATGTAAACATCACAGCAGACACAGGTGGTTTCCTAATCACCACATGTCAGCAATGACTCGCACAGATACAGAACAGTTGTATAGCTATTGTGCCGTCCTTGACATTAAGTATTGCTACTCGTCAGTTTGTATGGTTTTGTTACCTTGCATTAGGGCATCCATTATTCATGTACCATTTTGTGCTGTTGAGAGAAGGTGGTTTTGTTGACATTTTCAGGGATACAGATACATGGAGCACCTGTGAGGAGGCTGTCAAACAGTCACTTTATGCTTTTTTTAAGACTCGTTGAGATTGAGAATGGCTTTTACAAGTGTGTCCTGGCCAAGACAGCAAGTAGCACAATTTACAAGTGACAGACCTTTACAACAACATTAAATAGCACCATAACCATCATACATGTAAGAAATAAATAGATTAAAGTACAAGTGCTCAACAAATGTAGGCTTAGTGACATTAAAACCAGTTAAAAACATCTACAGTCAGAAGTTTGTACCTCCTACTCATTCACTTGCCCTTTAAAAGTGTTCAGTGAGACCAGATCCTTCAGTTTTAGGTCATTTTGCAGAGCGTTCCAGTCACAGGGAGCGGCAAACTGAAAAGGACTCTTTCCACCTTCACTTCTCACTAATGGAACTGACAGTAAAAACAAATCCTGTGACCTAAGACCATACAAACTTGCTTTTTAACTAATAAAACCCTGTAGATGTGATGGGAGCAGACCTAAAATACATACTGGACAGGTCAGCAGTCCATCACAGGGCCACATAGAGACAACCAACCATTCACTGTCACGCTAACACCTACTGTGAGGTCGATTTAGAGTGTCCAATTTGCCTAATCCCCAAATCTGCATGTTTTTGGACTGTGGGAGAAAATGAGCCAGTGTTTACGTCTGTGCCAAGACAAACCAACACGGCTATGAAAGGGTGAGTGTGGACGGCCTATACTAGGGGAGCATTTCTACAAATAACATCTCCATAATCGAGTACAGCAATGAAGGTGGATGCAACAAGTCTCTTTTTAGCCTCAAAAAAAGGCAAGACTAAATTCTAATATAAAATCCCAGCTTCAATTTTAGCTTCTTTACCTGATGCTGAATGTGAGGAGTGAAGGAGACGCAGTCATCCAATAAAATCCCAAGCTATTTGTACTGCAATACCTTCTCAATCCTTGTACTGTGTAGTGATAATGGGACCTTGCTTTATGGAGCAAGGTCCTAAAATCCATCTTGTACCCTCATGTTCTACGGAAGCCTGACTGGACAAATCAGTCAGCGTATGCTTACATTTGCAGTGTTAGCTTTCTTTGTAAATGAAAAAGATGTGCAGCATTGTTTCTGGTAGGACACCATAGTTCCCTGACCTGCTTCGGAAAGAGTTGTCACTATTGGCGATATTTCATTATACAGTTCTAGCACGACTTGGTCTAGCATGGCTCGATTCGACTTGGTTGATTTAGCTTTTCCATTAGTGATAGTACCTGGTACTTGGTACTGTTTTAGTACCTGCCAATACTAACATGTGACACCAACAGACTGCCGGCCACTGATTGGTCAGAGAGTTTCGTCACCGGAAGAGTCATGAGCGCGACTTCCAGAACAAGAATCAAACTAAACTATAGATCAGGTTAAAATAAAAATCTTAAAAATCATGAAAACATGCGTTAATCTCCAACATTTAGGATGGAATTTTCTCGTAATCTGCATCACAACCCGTTCAGTTGTCTAATCTTCTGAACTGTACAATCTGTGACTGAAGGCAAATCTTCAGCTTACAATTATAAAATCCGATTTCACAGCACAAAGTACATTTTTAAGTTATTTTCAGTTATAGATTGATGTTTTCACAATTTACTCCAAACTATCAAAGAAATTTACGGGGCTTCTCATAGTCGTCACAATGGAAAAAACCCAGTGCCACAGTTTGGATGATAGTAGCACAGAGATTTACACTGACTCACTGTGTTTGGCTACACAAAGAGTGCCTGCCAGATCAATTCAGAGTCAAAGTTGATGTCTTAAAATGTCTTGTTTTGGTGTAAAAACCTGTAATGTCATCGTTTCCCAGTGTTGCACTGTAAGTAGCAATCCTCTTGCGACCAGTCTAATCTTTAATTTATAACAAATTCTGAATATTAAATTCTGTTTTAACAGTATGCCCGTGCACCGCTGCTTCAAACATCCTCCGGCCTTTCTGTTATTGTTGTGCCTCCCTGCAATTTGGTGCTCATTCAACCATCGCTCAAAGATCAAGGATCACGCTCAGGGTTCTGGCCTTGGGACATTTTCTGACAGCTCATGTCTGTCCGACTCATGAGTGTGCGTGCGTGTGTATGTGGAAAATACTGATATTAATGAGTAAACTCATTCATTTAACATGGACTTACTCATCTTTTATTGTTTTAAGGTCTTTCAACCCATCCGAAATCACACGGATTGACATGCTATCAAATTGTGTTAAATGCTCCGTCTCTTTTCTATCCGTATTAGGCCGAGAGCTCAATTGGAATATGAAACATTTAATCTTTACCCGCAATATGAATATCGTGCCTCCACAGGCTCAGGATTAATGAGTTTAACAAGGACCTCAGACTAGACAGTCCAAATGCGGCCACATATCATGGAAGCCATTTTCTGCATCATTTCCCTCAGACGTCCTCTGTCGTAGCTTCATGCCCAGAATGGTTTGGCGAGCGCGGCGGCTTCATCATGTATGTACACAAGAAGCTTTCTCATGTATTGAAAGTAATGTGTTCTTGTCCCGCTCTGATTGAATAAGAGAACTCTTCTGAAAGACAAGCCATCAGTGGTACAGACTAATGCCACTCAGTGTATACTGTAAGTGACTTATTGATTGGTTGTATTAGTTCTTGAGTGGACTGCAAGAACAGTCAGATGTTTGATATTCTTTCATTCACACGTCGGTATGGTGTCTTCATTTTTGTCTTCCGTACCGGTAACATAATATATGTGTGGACTGGAGCGGTTACCGTGTTCCAACACAACTTCCTGGCATGCATCGCTGATGCACATGCACCAAAGTATAACTGCTTCACTTAACAGCCGTGTGGATCAATAGCAGACAGTGGTGAACTACTGGGGGAACGAGTCCGTCCCTCAGCCTCGTCCTGGTTTGATCCAGTTTAATGATGCTCGTCCGGTGTCGCCGCAGTGAGCGCCGTGCAGCTTTAGCTTTCGTGTTATGCTCAGTCTCTCCATGCACGGTCACTTGAATGCTAAAATGGCTTCAGTGTCTGCTGTTTGGGGCCAAGAGCATGTCTTCCGTCGTCCTTGTGTTAATGAAGTAATGGCTGAATGACGGGCACCAGTTACTGCGCTAAGAACTTTAAACAGTTACCAGTTTAACTTTTTTGCTTGGAGGCTTTATATGCTGAAAAACTCTGTGCTTATTGTAAGTGTGTGTGTGTGTTTTATTTAACAGGCTTAATGATTATGAAATCACTAGAACTCTGTACTCGGTGGAAGACCTGAAATAATGGGGTTTATTTGCAACATTGGGAAATAATTTGCAAACATCTTAAGATTAGTGATGTGTAAAAATAGCACTCGTATCTAGATATGATGCGATTCAGGGAAGATACTTTGTAATATGTTTAACCCTTAAAAAAAGAGTATTGGGGCTGCTTTTTTTTCCATAACTATTTTAAAATGTATGTTCAGAGGCGATGAGATTTTTTTTTCCCCAGTTCAACCCATAGGCCACAGTTGTCCAACTCAAGGCTGGCGGGCCACATCCGGCCCGCCATGCAATTGTTTTTCGGCCCACAGGATAATATGTTATGTCTTTCCAGCTTTTTTTCCACTCATTTACTGATTAGTACTTTGAAAACACAGAGCCGGAACCAGAGGGGGGTTATAAGGGGGCTCAGCCCCTCATTTGTATTTGGCTCTACCGAAATACAGCAGAGGAAATCAGGCAAGGCAGATGCAAATGGGCAATGAAAAATCATTTGTTTGGAGGTTCTGGTTATTTGACCTCAACTGGCCCCCTCTGTTATTGAGTTTGACGCCCCTGCTGTAGGCAATATGATGAAAAATAGTTGTTGTTTTTTCATTTTCACCAACTATATAAACACAGCTGAGCAAAAACTACTAAAAACATTTTGAAATTGGATTGAATTTGTGAAATGTGGAAAAACGTCTCAGTTCAAAGTTTGCTTGGCTCGATTTGAGGAACAAAAAGAAAAGAAAAACTGTACATTTTGTGACTTTTGCACAATTATCGCTCCTCCCATTTTTTAAATAAAAATATGCAATTTAAAATTAATCATAACTTTGACTCATAAACACACAGCCCCAGGAAGACCATATAAGGAGTTGTGTGTTATGAGCACTAAGGGTTAATGCAGCTTCACAGTTAAGAACATAAATCATTTAAGAATTATTCACCTGTTTAGTCGCACATTCAGATCATAATCTGAGGTCTAAAGTATCAACAAACATTTTTGTTAATGTAAATATAAAGTTAAGTTTGTCTGATATGCCAAGGCCAATACTCTTCATAATGACTTCATCATTTCTTAAGTGCTTCAGGCAAATCACTTAAATTTAGAAGTAAAGTAACTTAGTCTCTAAAGCATATAGTGAATCCTGTGAGAGTCTTTTATGATGCAATGAGGAAGTAACTGCACAGCAGCAGCAGCAGCAGCAGCTTCATAAAAGTGTTTCCTAACATTAAAAGACGTGCATTTGATTGGTTCGGAGCACATTTAGATTGAGACAGTAGTCTTTGTGTCTTGTACTTTATTACCCATTTAGCAATTGCACTGGTTACTTTTAGAAAATAGAAGAACTAAACGATTCAAGGAAAATATGTCATTGTGATTTGTGACATTATTTCTTCAATTAAAGCTGCAGTTCGATAGTGCTGCGTTACGGCTTCTTATTATTTGTATTTTATTTCCTAAAATACATGTAAAGAACTCATTCTGTCCGCAGAAGGCTATGGAAACTTTTACAATGTAAAGCGAGGACAAGGACTGAAAGACAGAAATTGTTTCCAACGTGCATAGAACACAGCACAATGACCAAAGTGCAGCCTTTGAGATTTGATAATTGGGCTCTTTCAAATTGCAATTTTACTTTAAAAAATGATTAGTCATTCAGCTCTAGTTAATAGCTACTTAATGTATTTATATGCCTAGGTAGAATGTTACCCACAAGAAAGGATAATGAGCGTCATGTTCTTGTCGGAGCCTGGAAGTCATTAGCATTGTTTTAATGAAGCGTCGTGTAGTTTCTCCACCTGGGAAACATTGCATATATATCTTCTCTGTCTTCTAAGACGGCTGTTGACTGCAGTACAACTGCATTTACATTGATGCTATAATAAAGTACAATATAAGGGAAACCAGGGAAGGCTACTGGGATTATTTCACTGCATTGTTTTCTCTTGAGTTTTTCCTACTATTGAGTATAAATGTAATACCATGGCTGTGGATGAAGCGCTTTTTTTTTTTTTATTATTTCATGAGGAATACCAGCAGTGATGACAACTTCATTGTTGAAGTGTAGGAGGATGCTCGTGTCACACCTCTCATGTAGGCTTGGCACCTCCAGCACCACGTACAGAATCATGCTAACAGCCAGTTTGAGTTCAGTGCTGCAGCGTCTCTGGGTGGAGCTTTGCAGAGGACTGGCAAAACAAATGTTTATCAGAGAGGACAGGCACACAGGAATAAATCTCACCTGACGCTGAGATGGTCTGGTGAGCCGTGATTAGGTGAAACTCTGTGGCATTTCGCTTTACAGTACATGTCATTTCGTTTTATTATTTCTGAATTACTTCAGGCTCATTTGATCAATTGTCGTTCATCCTCTGGTGCGGAACCTTTAAGCAGGCTCATCATTGATGTTGCCTGAGGGCGGCTGTTGCTTTGTGCACATGGTGCAAACTTTATGAATTCTGTTGCAGTGACTGTGGCGTCGGCCTCAGCACAGGTGTGGACTGGAGTCACCTGACTTGGACTTAAGCCAATCAAAAATACTTCAATGTGATTTTTTGATTTTTTGAGATGAGATCATTTCCAATGCCAATACTAAGACGTGAGTATGTCCGCCTCAGTCGCTCGAGTTGAAGTATTTAGATTTGGACGGAAGAATGATCTTTCTGTGATGTTTATTTTGCACATGTCAAGAGAGTAACCCTTGGACTGTCTTGTAACTTTCTGAAAATATATGTTTGTGGTACTTAATTCAAGCTTTTGGTCGCACAAATGGTTGGGCGTTGGTTAGCTCTCGCAGGCGAGTAGTCGGGAGTCATTTAGAGATTAAAAAGTTTCCCTGTGTCCCTTGTTACATTAGTCTGACTAAAACCGGACTGATTCCAACATGCAAGTCTGTCTAAAATCGTAGTAAACTGAATTTCTCAAAGTCAAACTAAGGTAGTTTTTCACACCGAATAGTCCACTAGACTCTAAGATTGGGGACTTGGTTCACTTGGGGGTTTGCAACATTCAGCCGGTCTGAGTTTGCGTTCACACTTTCACACTTTAGTGAAACGAAACAAACCTTTTGAATAACGTATTCCCCTCCTCGCCTGAGGTGGCGCTGTGTCAAGAATTACAGAAGACAAGACAAACGATGAACAAGATAACTGGCTCATCTGTTGGTCAATGCAGGACCAACTTCTGTTTCCTCCACATAAGAGCAAAACATACACACGGTTGCACATTCACACTTCCCCCAGCTCAGCGGTAGGGTGAGTTGTCTTTCAACTGGAAGGTTGTTGGTTAAATTCCTGGCTCTGCTAGGCTATATTTGTCCTTGAGCAAGACACTTAACCCCATGGTGAAGCAACTTGAAACAGTTGTGTAAAGCAGTTCATTCAAGACTAGAAAAGCTCTATATAAATACAGACCATTACCAACTCTTCTTCTTCTTCTGATTTTATTTGGTAGCAAGGAGTAACAAAGATAGAGGAAATGTAGTGGAGTAAAAGTCAAAGTTGAAAAAATATAAATAACAAAGTAAATTTGGTACTTAAGTACAGTAACAAAGTATTTGGACTTTGTTAAATTACAACACTGAAAAATGGACTGATGATGAGATCAAGTTTATGCTCCGGCAGCTAAAAATGTATGGTTGTTTTCATCTGTGACATCATAGGTTTGACTGAAAAGTTAAAAATGAAAAAACAAAAAAAGCATTCTTCATTCAGCTATAACTTTGCTAAACATTGCAGTTTAATAATCTTTTCTCACAAGTAAGAGTATTGCAGCTTCTCTCCCTGACTCGTGCTTCCAAATTAGATGTCAGCACACTACAGTCTGCTAATGTCACACCAGGGAAATTGCAACGTATATTTAGAGTCACTCCCTTCATTGGAAGTGAGCGATTGTGGCTGGATTGCAGTGTATGTGATGCAGTTAGTGTTGTGTCAGCTTGAGCCCAGAGCACCTTCCGTGCATCCAAGTCTTAATCTTGTCTTATAAACATCAATTAACAATAAGAAAGTCTCATGCCATGCCATGAAAGTCTTATGTTAAAGCTGCATTCATATATGTAAACAACATACAGGCATAGAGATCTGCGATGTGACTTCTGTACATCTCTGTTGTGTGTGAACTTGTATTTAGAATGATTTGAGAAATGGCCTAAACAAAAAGAAAATCTCAACGTTTTGTTGATTTATTTTTTTAATTAACAAAACATTAAAATAAATTGTCAGAATATTGTCATGCAGTTGTTGTTTTTACAGCATTAATACAGATTAGTGTATGAGTAGAGTCATTGAAGGATCACCCTCTGAGCTGGCTTAGCATGTGGTGAGTGCTAAAATAAAATCTGAATCTGTCTATTAACATGGCTGTGCAGAAGCTTGTGATGTGAAACCGATGTCTCTGGTGTTTTGCTCTTTAGCACAGAAAACGCTGCAGCAGCACAGCATGGTTGTTTATATGCAGCACCATAATAGAGCATCCCATTCGTCCTATAATTAAAACTTCTTAAATACCATGGTGCACACTGTGTGTTTACCCGTGACCACGTACCTACGGTGCTTACATTTAAATGGGGCAGTAATTTAGGGCGAAGCTGAAAATGAGTAGATGTGATGCCGTTCTCTTCGGGCTGAAAATGTTTTGTTTTGTTTTGGGGTTTTTTTTTTAAAGAAAAGAAGAAATACAGTTTGTGTAAAACATATGCTTATAAATGTGCATCTGAAAATTCATGATTACCATAACTGCAGTGGTTAGGGTTAAACCTAAACAGAGACGGGCATGACAGCAGTGAGACTTTGATGCATTCAAATGTAATCAAGTCAGCCATTACATTAGCTTTTTTTCTTCTTTTTTATTATTATTATTTATTATATGAAATAAATTGAGTGTCTAGGAGACAGGGGTGAGATATTGTAGGAGGTTTCTATGTGATTTTATTTGCATTCTGAAAGTATTGTTTTTACAATATTTATAATACAAGCTGCAGTTATTGTATACAGTAATGATGAACTATCTCTCTCTCTCTGATCAGAGCTATTGATTCAAACATCATGGGATTCTCACTGTTCAGGATCATAAACCTCACAACTCCATGAGTGTGGAACTGCTTCCTTCTCAGCTTTACGTCACATGACTATAATGTCAATTTTTAGGTCTCTCTGTAAGTTAGAACTACTTGAATAACCCTTTTCATGATCTATCCTCCTGACCAATGAAATAATTCAGCTTTGCATTCACCCAAACATTTCAACTCTTGGTTCTCAACCATCACTTTTCTATCCCTTTATTCTCTCTGTGTATTTGAGCCCAGTCGCCGGTGCCTCCCTCCCTCCCTCCCTCCCTCCTGACTCTATGTTCAGTAAACTTCCATTGTTTCTCTAGGAGTTGGCAACCTTTATTAACCAGGCTCTATTTTTAAACACCTCAAGTTCAGGTGTTAAAAGTTAAAAGAAATTGAGCTGTTTTATCCTGATACCATCTGTCTCACTAATGATGCAAGAAAGAAAACAGACACTGGAGTGTTTTCTCTGTTTCATCTAGGTCTGCAGTATATATAGCTTTCATTCCTCGTTTGACCATTAAAAATACAAAAAGATGAAATATTATTGATAACAGAAATGGAAATAAAGCAACTAGTTCTATTTTGATGGTGATGTTTTCGATGGTCTGTCATGTGAGTCAAAGCCGTGGTAGTGAAACCTTTACTAATGCATCTGTGTTCCCATCAGTCATCAGATATTCAGTCCACATGAGAAATACACACTGCCATTCACTGTTTTCACACAGCACTTTTATCAATGGGGAAACGATGAGCCCTCTGTGTTGTTGATTCTGCACTTTTGCTGTATTTTTGCACACGACTAAGATGAGATCTCCTGTTGCTGGTAGCAAGGAAGGAGACGGAAAGCGTGTGTGCCGTGGATACGACACACACACACACCCACTATTCACTGGTCCCGTCCTTTGCGATGTCTCAGCTGAGCTGCATTGGCAGGATGTGACATGTGGCTACCGAGCAGCCTCACTTCCCTCCATTTCCTGCCTTGGTTAAATACCTCACGTAGTAATTTTAAGCAGATGGGAGAGTGTGCTGTGTTGCAGTGTAGTGACTGAGTCTGTGAAAACCCTTTTCTTTAATAAGTGGGCATGACTTGCCAGGACTCTCCCTGATCCAGCCTCACCAGGCGTCTAATAACAGTCTCAGTGACTTGTGGGGAATTCCAGTGTCCGAGCCCTCTATGAAAAATGGCATGCATCTGTGATTTGTGATTACGCAGCCGATGTCTTTGCCTACTGCTTTGCTCCTTAATGGCTGCTGAGGAACATTAAGGGAGTCGGGTTCCAGCTCCATTCTTGGGTTTCATTACTAGTACTCCATTTCAATTAATAACACATAAATTGTACACCTGTCATCCACATTGCCCCAGCGGTTTGAAAATGCTGCTGGCTCAGGTTTTCATTTGAAAACTCCAGGGCTCCATTTTAGTCTGGACGGACAGAAACAGAGCTTTGAAAAAGATGCTAAGGGTTAACCACGTTTGCCTCAATTAAGATTCTTATTGGCCACAATCTGTTTTAGTGTCACCTCATCATTATCTCATTACAGGAAGCCTTTTTTTGTACTTTCTGAAACTAAGCAACCAACTGCAGAGGAGAAAATCAGCTCCTTGTTTACACCAGCGTCTCCTCTGTACCTCAGTGGTCATGAAAGGTCATCTTCAGTGATGCTAGTATGGGTGTAGTTTACCTCTGGTACCTTGGTAATAATATGGGTGTGGCCTTAGATATTGTGTACACACCATTGCTGCAGAAAAACAAATCACTGTTAATGGGGATGTCAAACGTACAGCCCGTGGGCCAGAATCGGCCCACCAGAGGGTCCAATCCGGGCCCGTGAATCTGAATTTGTGAAAAGTGCTCATGATTTTAGAATCTAATTATAATGTGAAATACTACACTTTTCAGCTCAGATAACTGTGACTAAATGTTTTGTGCCTTTGTAGATCATGTAATGCACATGGTAAAAATGGCTAATTTTAGGCATAATATTGTTGAAATTGCACAAATTTTTCTCAAAAAACTTCAGGTTGTTCCTAATGTGTTTTGTAAAAAAAATAAATTCAATGTAAAACAATGGGAAAAACTTTGTTATTAGGCTATGATTTTACTTTTCTGGCCCACTTGAGATGAAATTGCGCTATATGTGACCACTGAACTAAAATGAGTGTGTGCAATTTGTACATCAACATAGCAGCAACTGAGACATGTAGAACATGATGTGATCATAATGTTCTTTTCTTCGGTCAAACAACATTGAACATAATGTAGGATGTACAGTAAGTGGTAATTAAATTACATTTTACATAGAAGTGGGGGCACACATTTTTTTTTTTATCCATCTCATAGGATTTTTGTCTTTTTGGCTTTTCTTTACCCATCAGTGGGGGATTGTTAAAAATATAAGTTTCACAAGAAACACGAGTAAATGGAAACAGTTTCCCTTCTGTCCGTGTCTGTTTTTCTTTCTGTGGATTACCTTTGTAAAGGACTGTTGGACAAAGACAATGTGTCCAGCCTGTTTTACAGCCTAGTCTCTCACTAATAGATCAGTGTGTATAACTGCAGGCTTCCTCTTTTGTTTCATGGTACAAGGAGAGACAACACAGTAAAACAAAAACCTTTCAGTCATAAAATGCTGAATATTTCTTCTTTTTTTTAAGCACCTGTTCACATTATAATGTTCATAGTTTAATTGGATGAGTCATTGTTGTTCTCTGTTGACACCATTGAACTTTTTTGAAGAATTCACAGAAAAGGCAAATAAAACTCGTCATGTTTCCTTCAAATTCCAGGGCCTGAGCGAGCGGAGCTCTGAAAGATGAAGTGAACACACCGATCGATTGTTGCCGCAATGTGTGGTCATGTGACTGAGCCGGGCTCCCCCACTGCACATGGGATCTCCCTTCTTAATGGCCTTCCTTAGCTGTCCTGTTTTCACCATGAGAGGATCTGTCAGAAGCTTGATTTCTGTGACCTCATACTGGCGCTGCCGTTGTGCTGTGTGAGCGCCCCCCCTCCTCCTCCGGCAGTTACTGCACGGAATGGCCTCTCTGGACCTGCCATATCGCTGTCCTCGCTGCGGGGAGCACAAGCGCTTCCGAAGCCTGTCGTCCTTACGTGCCCACCTGGAGTACAACCACACGTACGAGACCCTCTACGTCCTCTCCAAGTCCAACAGTGTGTGCGACGCCGCCGCGTTGCTGCCCCTAGTGGCTGAGGGAGCTCTCCTCACACCTGCCAACAACAACGACCCCTTTGAGCCGCTGCGGCCTTCGGCTTTAAAGGAACGCCGCTTCCCTTGCCGTGAACTTCCTTGTGCGGACGACCTGAGTTTGACCCCGGCTAACTCTAGCACGTCAGCTCGGTATATCCCCAATGTGGAGTTTCCCCTTGGGGAGATTTTTATGAAGAAAGCCATGACATCTGCAGACCCGAGTACCCATGGAAACCCCAGCACGGCTGTCGCTGTGGCTGCTAATGTAGCAGCGAGCGCAGTGGAGGCGGCCTATGAGGAAGGCCTGGCCAGGCTGAAGGCGCGTGCGTTTGAGCGTCTGGAGCTGGATGAGAGGCTGGAGAAGTTGTCTGAAGAGGTAATTCTGATCACTCTGACTAAGTCCTGTACTGTGGTGCTACTGGCTGCTGATTGTTTGCTGGAAAGGATTGTTTTTTACGTGCATTCAGGTATAAATCACGAACAGATTCCTCCTTGAAATGATATCGGCGATTTATTTTCTTCCAGTGTTCGCTTATTTTTTTCCATTTCCGTTAAACGAATCAGAACAAAACCTAAAACCGAGCACAGTTTGCCCCTTTCAATCGATGACCGGGGACCTCAAATAACCCAGCGTGACCCTGGGCCAGTGTCAGCCTCAGGCAGAACATAAGACATTTAATACAACCCCCTCGTGGTTTGGGGGGAAATCTCACAAATAAAAATGAGACATGGCTCCTACAATTTTCATTTTATAGACCAGTGTTTCCCAGTCCTGGTCTTTGGGGACCCACTGTCCTGCAGGTTTCCCTGCTCCACCACACCTGATTCAAATGAGTGGCTTGTTGTCAAGCTTTTCCAGAGCTCAATAATGTGCTGATTATTTGAATCAGGTGTGTTGGAGCAGGGAAACATCTAAATCATGAACAGGGGTCCCTGAGGACCAGGATTGGAAAACACTGTTATAGACTATAGACTTTAGACATTTAGACTATAGACATTGGTGATCACCAATGCTTGTGTCAGGGAGTACGTTTTATAGTCACTTAAAATACACATATAGGGTATTTAAGAGTGATAAATGATGCACAACAAAGACCTTTAGCAAACATTGCAGGCGAAATACACAGTTCCACAGTGTTAATGCACAAACATAACTCTCCCACCATTTGTTTTATTTTTATAAACACTTTTGGTGTTTTAAATTTATTAGATCAGTGTTTATTTGACGCTCTGTGTGAATTGCTTATTGTTGAGCTTTTACAAAGAGTTGGGAGAAATTGAGCCACATTTTCTGGAAATACATTTTTATTTTTTCAAGCCTGTGACGCCAAATATATAATACAATACATCATTTCTTGCTTGGACATTAATTGCAGTGCTGCTGAGCAATTTGCTGCACCTCGTAACTAATGATGCTGTGTTGCAACAACAATTCCGTGACACTGGATGAAAAACTTCATCTGTCATCTACATGCTGGAAGTGGAACCCTTGAAATTTATATGCTTGTATTCTCAATAGTCCGTTCCATTAAGTAGCTTAATCTATGAAATAGGCGACTTGCTCCGATATCACCCCAGCACTATAAAACTTTTCAGCGGACAGATTTGCTCTGCTCAGACTGGCTGCTGCACGGTTCACAGACGCTGAAGGAAAATAGCCATCTCCTTTTTTTTCTCTTTAATTTAGACGCCGAACAACCGGCATTACTCTTCCCAGGCTCCTCAGTTTGGTTTGAGAGCGTTTAGCTCTGCAGCAGAGGGAAAATTAATGACCATGTCCCAGACACACACTGAATCTGATCAGTTAAACGCTTACAGATGGGAATAACGTGTCGCAGACTCAGAGCCCAGCAGCCTCGGAGTAATCAGGAAGTTCTATGCTGACTGAAATTGGTATAAAGTCAATAACATTCATACAAAAATAAAAGGCATCAACAATGTCAAAGGGTAAGATAGAAAATCTCTGTTATATTATATTGTGGAGGTCAAACTCAACCAAACTTTAGTTTAAAACTCCTCATTAGCATATCTTGTTTTACATAACGTGGTCACATCAAGAAGCTCAAGCGCTTCATGTCTTGTAGGTGGAGCAGAAAATAGCAGCGCGTGTGGGCCGTCTTCAGGCAGAGCTGGAGAGGAAGAGCTCCGAGCTGGAGCGGGCCAAGCAGGAGAGCGAGCGGCTGAGCCAGGAGAAGCAGGACCTGGAGGACAAGGCCTCTGAGCTCTCCAGACAGGTGGACGTCTCTGTGGAAATGCTCGCTAACCTCAAGCAGGATCTGGTGAACAAGGAGGCAGAGCTCAACCACAAACAGCAGTAAGTGAATTTGATTGACTATAATGTGTCACACGGCCACACTCTTGCCTTTGCAGCAACAAGACCCCTTGTTTTGCGACCCTGTTGGAACAAGAGACTTTCTGCATGGAGTTTGCATGCTTCCTGTGTGTGTGTGGGAGTGTGTATGGGATTCTCCGGTTCTACAGTTTAAAAACATTCCCAACCCAGAAACACTCTAAATTGACCGTAGGTGTGAGTGTGAGAGTAGATGGTTGTTTGACTCTGTGGTGTCCCTGTGATGGACTGGCAATATGTCCAGGGTGTATCCCGCCTTTCACCCAACGTCAGCTGGGATTGGCACCAGCGCCCCCTGTGACCCTCATGTGGAGGATAAAGAGTTATATGATGGATGGATACCGCTGTTTATATGATGTTTATATGAACTGACTGCATAGTCAAGTGTAATTACACCATTTGTGTTTAAGACTTGCTTCTTTGGCCATCAGGAGAAGTCGTTAGTGGAAAAATGCTTCTTGATTTACAGAACTTCACAATTCCGTATCAAAACAATGAGGAGAATAGTGTCACATGGTGTCTATTGGTGCTTGTGACACTTAATGACACAACATCAAAACTACCTGTGTCCTTACTGGTGTCTGCTACTGCTGCATCTCAGCGATAATGACCAAACAGGAACCTCTGGCAAGTGGTTTTAACATTTAATTGGTAGAAAGGATAGTTCAAGGTCTCATTAATTATCCTCAATTGAAGATATCTAAAACTGGAATTATAGATATACAATTGTAGATCATGACAATCCCCATATTTAAACTAGTAAAATCTGAATTACATCGACTGTAGACAAAGTGACGTTACATATCTGGAATGGTTATTCAGATAATCAAACATTATCAAAAGGAAAAGTTAGTTTTATTTCAGGGTTAGGGTTAATTAATTTATTTGATAGTTTGCTGTGTATAGTAAAATTAGCTGTGCAGGACCACAGGTCCTAACTGTGATGCTTTTATTAAACACATTTAAAACGGATAGAAACACTCTCCTTCACCTCCACCGCCCCGTTAATAGCATCATTCTTATGATATCCAGCAGCCAGATGTGGCCTGCATCTGTCTCCCTCTGGGGACGGCGAGCTGCTCGTGCAGCTGGCCGTCAGTTGCCTCGTTACACACACACACATACACACACACACATCTGTGATGCCCGACACTCTCTCAGACCAGTCTCACCGTAAAGCTGCCATGCTGCTCCGTGAAATAGTGAAAAGTACAACTGTAACTGGAAGGAGCACGAGGATGTAAATCTCACCGTGGTGATGTAAGTTAATGGAGACTGTGAGTCTGCCTTCCACAGCACGACCCACATTTTTTACATACAGTGTCTCAGTGGCGTTTAATGTATAAAATGTTTTCCCGTTTATTATCTATCATTATATTCACAACATAATTAAGCCCGTCAGCTCCACATGACACTGTCTGTGTTTCTCAGTGTAGCTGGGTTTTCATCTCGTGGCATGCAGTGTTATGATAAGTGATTTGTTTTATGGACATGACAGATGGAGGCAGCAGCAGAGTGAGTCGGCTGCAATCAGGTTGGAGTTTGACTGCAAAATACAAAAAAAGTGTGCTCAAAAAGTGTATTCTACTGCTCAAAAAACCCGCTTGATTTAGTAGTTTGAAGGGTAAATGCTTCGTACACACAGTAAACAGTCAGGTGTGATAGTATTGCTTGACAGAGTCTGTTTTCAGATGACGGTCGAAGAACAACAACAAAAACCACCAAACGTCGTAGTACATTTCGTAGCATCTTCCACCCTGCTGTATTTTCTTTGTCGAGGCTCATATTTAAGTCCTGTGTGTTTCTGTCAGAGAGAAAAGTGAGCGTCATCTTTCGGCTCTCCTCTGGGTTTTTATCACTTCTCCTCGGTCTCCTTATCAGGTCTGAATGTCAACAGGAGGTCAGAGACAGAAAGGATTGTTCCAAGACTCTTTAATCTCATCACAGACATACAGTACATGTAGATTTAATCCTAATATGTGTATTTATACAAAACTAAAAAGCCCCAGCCACAGGAATAACACATACTTTTGGCAGACCTGTATTTATTTTTTAAGGAGTTCACTCTTCACCACCTCTAATGTCATTTTTTCCGCCATAGCCAGAAACACTAGGGCTGGGATAGGGGCGATATGTTTTTGTCATGATTCAGTTAAATCCTAACACTTGGGTGCCAATTCGATTTCCTATAATGACCCGTCATTTTAGATTTCCAAAATAAATGCACATTACGTCACTTAGTCTGACATGTATGGGACAGTAGAGTGTTTTTATAGCGATCACTGATATTGCAAATGAACATTTCTTGGTAGGCCGGAAAATTAGCAGTGCATTTTAACATGTGTACTTCAGGTTCTGATGAAAATAATGTTTTAATGGTGAGTTATTGGTCGCTAGGTTAAAGGAACCTGGGATCCCAGTACTTGTTACAGTGGGTGTTTCATATTTGGCCCACCACGCGAAAAGGCAGAGGCACCCCTGTATTAGAGAATACCACAAATCAGATTTTTGCTGGTTAGATTCAAAGGAATAGTCATGCTGCACAGTTTCTGCTTGTTCACGGCGACCTGTCGGCATTGATGACGATCATGTTGAAACCGTTTGCCTCTGACTCCAATTCTTTGCAGCTTTACCAGCAGACCAGTCTCGCCCCCCCGCCCCTGTTTCTCAGAGGAGAAGCTGGCAGTCAAACAGTCGGCTCATTCAGAGTCGAGACGGAAAAAGAGTATCACACTCTGAATGTTCAGCAGTGTTGATGACTAAACAGTCGTTAACAAGGCACAGAGCAGCTTATTGGCTTAAACATGTCAGCCTAACAACCTTATACACTCTGTGTGTGTTTTGTTTTTTTTCTCCACTGACTTTGGAGAGTTTTAAAAACTCTGTGCCCTTTCATAGAGATATTATGCATCATGTTGTACATCAGTCCTGTCAATGTTAAAAGCTTAAAGGGGAAGCTCATTCAAAATGGCTTTCGCTGCCTGCAGTGTCCTGCATAAGAATGTGACGCAGACCTGATCATTTATTCTGTGTGAATGATTTTGAAAATAGACCTGGAATATCTGGTTATTATCACATTTTTTTTGTCCTATATTGAGATTTCATCTGTGATATAATTGTTTTAGGACAACCTTCAGGTCAATGTTCACTGTCATGGACTGCTTAATTAATCATGATTAACTTGCTAACACTGTCAGCACCACTTAAAATATTACAATTTCTAGAGGTGGAAAGAGTGCTGAAATATTCTGCTCATGTAAAAGTTCCACTATTTTGATAACATTTTTACTTAAGTACTTAAGTACTGTTCTAAAAATAAACTCAAGTTAAAGTAAAAAAAAACAGTACTTTGTTTAAAATTTAAGTAAAACATGTAAACACATTCTGTATCAGTCAAAATGGGTCAAAGGTCACAAATACTTTAACTTTCAATTCACCTGTCCTCATCATTCACCTGTCCTCATTGTTCACCTGTCTTCATCATTCATTCACCTGTCCTCATCATTCATTCACTTGTCCTCATCATTCATTCACCTGTCCTCATCATTCATTTTCCTGTCCTCATCATTCACCTGTCCTCATCATTCATTCACTTGTCCTTATCATTCAATCACTTGTCCTCATCATTCGTTCACCTGTCCTCATCATTCATTCACTTGTTCTTATCATTCATTCACCTGTCCTCATCGTTCACCCGGCCTCATTGTCCACCTGTCTTCTTCATTCATTCACCTGTCCTCATTATTCACTGCCAAATTTTCAGGTGCATGATTTTTTTAAATTTTTTGTCATTTATTTACTTTCAGGCCAACATTTTTTTTACTTAGTAATGGATGTCATTTAAAACGTGGTGAAGTACAGTACTTCCAAAAAAACACAAAATGACTTACAAGTAATAACAAGTAAATTACAAGTACACAAATATCCTATTCAATTACAGTAACACGAGTAAATGTAATTCATTAATTTCCACCTCTGATTTTTACTTGGCTTAGAACAATAAAAACTGGAATAAATAAACTGCAACTTTTGCAAATTGCGTTTGAAAAACGATAACCTGTTCAGCCCCGCTCTGAAATGCATGGAGCATTTGTTTGATTCAATCCAGTCTGCATTATAATCTCAAAGTGCCGTTTAATGCACTACATAATAAACACACACACACACACACACATGCTTCTACTGTAAGAGTCACTGACACAGCGTAATGATAAATATCACACTCCACTGGTCTCTGAAGCATGTGCTGTTAAGTGCTTTAACAGCAGCTGGAATAAAACAAGAGCGGCCGTAATCAGCAGAAACTGGAGCCTGAGGAGAAAATGATTGTCTGATGACATGATTTATTTGGTTGTTACGAAATGACTCCCAATTGCTCACAGGCTAATTTCTTCTGATTGTTACAGTGGATCACTCTGAAGAGCTATTCGCTATTAACGCCGATCTTGTCTGTGGCGGTTCAGTTCATACGTAGCCAACTGAGATGATGGTTATGGCCACTGAGTGCTCCTCCAGGAGGACGCAAACACCAGTGTCCGTGGAATACTTCATTATTTCTCTTCTCGGAGGAAACCTTTATGAAATGTCCAAGGCACTGATCATTAGACTAACTGTCACAGGGGAGACAGTTAAAGCTCAAATGGTCACGGGGTCAAATGAACTAAAAAATATACAATTGTAATTCTCAGTTTAAAAGAAATGTCTTTTTGAGACAAAGAATCGTCTGATTAATAGATCATGTATCTATTACATTTGTGTGGATGGGTCATTTAGGTTTTTGGGGTTTGTTCTTTAGACAAAAGGAAGTTTTCTTGACCTTTGTTAACCAGTTTCGGCGTGTATCTTCCACCGTCCTCAGAACTGTCACCTGATGTCAGGTGGTGACGTGCCTTATCAGCTGGAAGCGTGATCTTCCTGTCAGATTTGACGGGTCGATCGCGCCTCCATCTGTCCCGTCGCTCCCCCGGGACGGCGCTCCAGGTGTGTGACAGCATGTATGCTCATCCTCATCCCGGTTCATCTCCGCTGCCTCCATGATCTGCTGTGATTCTGTCGTTTGCAGTGGTCTGAAATGGCTGATTTTGGTATGTTATTTCTGTTTCGTCTCCTTTCTGGCGTTCTTTTCTGCGTGGCAAGGGATTTCATAGATGATGTTGCGTTTATTCTCTGGTTGTATCTTGTCCTTGAGGTGTACTACTGTAGTAACTGAGTTTTTTTTTATGGTCTGACTGGAGTGTTGATGTGGTATTTTTGTCATGGTCATGGTTGGGTCATGTCGTGTTTAACTCAAAAAGATTGCTATCAGGGCAGAGACTGATTCAGAATATTGGACGACTGCATTTCTAATCGTGCACACAGTCACTCTCCGTGTCGTAAGACTGCAGATTGTCTTCTCTCACTGCATTGAAAAGGGAAGATTCTCTCTCTTTCTTTCTCTCTCTCATACACACACAGACAAACAGACACAAAACTGTTTGATTTATTCCTACAAATAACTATGATAAAGTCTAAAGCGTTGGTCTACCCCGTGTAGCATAAGGAAAACCGAAAGGCTGCTATTTTCGCTCCGAAAACAAGCTCACTCTTCACTGAGCAGCAATCTTGAATGCAAAGTGAAGCTGTCGGGGCTGAGAGAGAGAAAAAAACGGCCTCATTAACATCAGTGTCTGACAGACGGGAGCATACAGAGTTAAAATGGCAAGACCTCTGATGACTTTCCAAGAAATCAGAGTGAGAATGTGATCTGCAGAAGGATTAGATCTGTCGTGAAGATGGACGGAACCAAGGGTTTTTGGTTGTAGGACATATGTAAAAGTTCACGCACAGTGTTTCTCAAATAAAAGTCAAAGTACGCTGATTAAACACTCTGGCACTATAAAAGCAGAAATCCTTTGCTGCAGTTTAATGATGTTATGGCTCTAATGTTCGTTTGAATGAAGCAAGTTTATAGAGGATTGTGCTCAAACACAGTAAATAGTAGGGATGGGAATTGGTATCGGTCAGTATCAGTCCGATACTGGTCAAAATCACTGGATCTGATATCAGACAGATAAAAATGTAAAATCTAATAAATCCAAAAATCCTATATATCACATGCTTCACGATGTAAAGATGTAGATAAAAAAATATTTTTGCGATATTTGTCTAAAATAACTGTATCTGACTGTTGAATCAAAGTTATGATTCATTTTATGTGGCATTTTTAGTAGTGATATAATTAGCAATCATTCTGAAGAACTCATAAAAACGAGCCAGGTGAACTTTGAACTGTGATGTATTTGCAGATTTCACAAATTCGGACTTTTTGCTCAGGTGTGTTGTATGTAGTTGGTGAAAATGATTTTTTTTTTCCATCAGATTGTCTAGGTTGTGCTGAAAAAAAGGATAAAGAAAATAAATGGAGCACTGATGGAGCTTTGTGTAAAATCCCAAACTATTTGCGTCTCGGGTGTTTTTCTCTTCATAAACTCAACGTCTCAGCAGTTTGAAATATTGATAGAACATAAAATAAACAAAGTGGTGGATACACTTTGGGAGATTGTTCATGTTTTTCTGACATTAGAGACTAAGTAGCTCACGGATAGGCTAAGTGATACTAAAAATAACAGCGAGCAGCCGCGCTACTCTACGCATCTGAAAATTGCAAAATCATCGCTTGCATTAATGCAGGCGAAGGACTTGAGGACAGATTCCGCAGCCTAACCTGACATTTTCGCGGCGTAATGAATCAATCTTTTATTTCATGCATTTTGAAATGCGTGTCATTTTGTCACCTCGCTGTCTCACACTCACATACACTCAAACATTTTCAGGGGTGATTTTGAGCCGTCATAAAATCTTTACTTCCTCCTGATTGATTTGAGCCAGGATTAGTGTGGTGTGATGGTGGGAAGCCAGTCATGCACTTTATTCCCGCGAGCTCTGAAAACAGCACATTCCTCTCTTGTGTCTCTTTCATCATCCCTCCCCTGTCACCCTTTCATCCCTGGTCGCCTCACGTCTCCACTCATGTCGTCATACAGTGCTGCCTTTCTTGTGGTGTGTTACTCGTGTGTGTGTGTGTCCAGGTGTGTGTCCGTATGGCATGACAACACAATGTGCTGAGTCTGTCTTTAAAAAAAACAAAAAAACAACACTGCTGGATCCAGGTGTCAAAACAGAGAGACGCACTTGAGAGGCACATGAGCAGCTGTGCTTTTGTTCAACTGGAAAAGCTTGTATTCATACATCACGCCATTGTATTTCTTATCCTGGCATTTCAGAATATTAATCAGGAATAATCTTTGGATTAATGGTCAGAAATGATGACAAATGTGACGGGAGGATGATCATTCAAACATCATCACTGTACTGATCATTTCTCCTGCTGCTGGATGTACACAGCTCTCTCTGTTACGGTTGTTGTGAGAAATTAAGTAAAGCCCGTTTTCATATGTTTACTAAAAAACAGGCTCAAACTCTAGCTTTTCTGTACAATAATGTAGCTGAATAAGAACAGATGAAATCATATTTCTTTGTGGTGTAGTGAGTATACTGTCATTTCACTTTGTGTCTATGTTTATAAGTGTGATACATTAGTGTTCAGTGCTTGTTAAGTGCTATGGTTGAGTATGTTGAGCCCAGCCCACTTTACTCTCATCACATAGAAAAAAAGATTTACACACTCAAAGCAGCATGGGCTGCAATTACCTATAGAAAGAGAAGAGAGCCCACATGATGATGAATGATGAATTTTTATTACATTTACTTATATTATATTATATTTATTTGTAAAAAGGAAATGCTTGAGTGGACGTTCTGTCAAAAAAGCAGTGTTTATACATATCTTTGTACATTTTTAAGTGGTTATATGGAAATCCTGGTCATTTTTCTCCACCATATTCGACAAAATGACTTGTTAAATATGACACGCCATTCCTCTCAACTCAAATTCATTTACAGAGAACATTTAAAAACAACCAAGGTTAACCAAAGTGCTGTACAGAAGGACGTCAATGAAATATAAAATAAAATCAGCAAAAATAGAAAACATAAAAGCGTATTATATTTTAAAAAAACAAACGATACAGAGCATAGTAAAAACACATAAAAGCAAACGAACAAACAGTAGGAGTCCAGCTCAAGCTGGGAGTTAAATGTAATGGTTTTAAAGAAGTTTTAAAATGCTCAACAGTCTGGGCGCATCTAATGTGCCAGGGCAGGTCATTTAGGGAAAAGAGAAGGCGATATTTCATTGAATGCCTTCTCAAAATATGAAATATCTCATGCTACACTATGTACGGATTTTTGTGTATGTAAGCATTTTAGACATTCATAAATAAAACCCACAATAAAACATTTTATACATTCATAAACGACTGTATTGGTAGGTTCTGTATGTGGAACAGTTTCACACGTCACAAACATCCTCACACATAAACACCACCTGGTTTACAGCGTTGATCCAGCATGGAACCTGCGCCAATTCCTTTGTCCTGAATCATGCTTCAGACTAACAACCTGCATGTTCATCACCTATGAAAGATGGTTTGTCCCTCCAGCTCCTCAGCAGTGGGTAAACACAGTGACGCGTCTGTCACCTCTTTATTTCTAAAGTGTTGAAGTGAGTGAATTCGAAGTGTGTGTGTCAAAATGAGGGCCGACAACAGGAAGCAGCCACATTTCATGTCTCTCCATGTTTTCTTGCTGCAGGTTTCTCTTTGCTGTTTGTTGTTTCAGCCTCTGCAGCTCGTTCTCACGGTCTTCGTGGTCATCCCCTCCTCCTCCTCCACAGGTTTTTTCAGCTTCACTCTTTATTTCTGGTCTCACCCCTTCATCTTTGCATGTCTCACGGGATCTGGAGGAGATTTCTTTTCCTCCGTTTCCTTCCTTCCTTCCTTCCATCCGTCTCTGATTCGCCTCCTTCCCCATTAGGATTTACATACTGCGTGAGGTTACTTCATATGAGTTGTTGTTCAGCCCTGTGGTCGTATTCATCCGTGTGTTTCTTCCTTGCGCAGTGAAAGACAACTAAAGGCTTTCCTGTGTTGCTTCAACACATTTCCTCCAAAAGGGTGGATGTCGTTTTATCCAGAAAAAGCAAAAGATTCAGTTGAACAAATAATTAAGAAAAATCCAAAATGTCGATACCAAAACACATATTAGCTCTGCATATTATCAGACCAAATAGTTCTGTGAAAGCTGTTTAGTTAGACACGCTGTTTATTATCTTAAATAATGAGCCAAACTAAAGCTTCCAGCCAACACTCATACATCACATCAAGCTGCAGCTTTAAATATGACATCAAAATGAATGAGACGTTTTATTGAAAATAAAAACGTCACCATATATATTATATGAAAACGTTTGACATGACTCACTGGATTCCCCGTGGCTCCCACAATCACTAATAATTCATTCAGTTCATTTTTCTCGGATGCAGAATTTCAGTCGTGGCACATTCCTTCAAAGATTCATGGGATTCGTCAACTAAATTTCATCTGCCATATCCTCATCTATTTAGATATTTACATCACATCCTCCTCGCACATGACTCCAAACAGTGAACTGATGAAGTCCTTAGATTTTACCCTTAAATGAAGTTGTAATATAAATTGGGTTATAAAAGGCTCATCCGCCATGTATAACCCAATTTAGGTTTTAACATTAAGGTGGAAAAGGGACTTTCCCCAAATTGAGCATCTGTCTGTGTGTGTTGTTATCAGTACACTGGTAGAACACATTTGGAACTTTTAATTTAAAGTGAATACTGCTTGAAAATGTTTTTTATTTACACAAAATAGATGACATGCTTATTGGACACTCTAAACTGACCGTAAGTAAGTGTGACAGTGAGTGGTTGTTTGTCTCTGTGTCCCTGTGATGGACATGTTCATCATTGTCCAACTCTGCTATTCCTCAGTCTTTTTCCCTTAAGGCAGGACAATTTTTATTTGTCATTTTATTGCATTAGTAAAGAGGAAATTGAATCAAAAACCTAGAGGAATTGAGGAATGGAAAGTAAACATACTGTAAATGATTTCACGTACCCCACATTTCCCCCTATGCCAGCTGGGATTGGCTGCAGTGGCCCCTTATGACCCTCATGTGGATAATGAAGCAGGATACGATGATGAATGAATACTTCACATCCTAAAATGAGTTCATGAGGATGACGTGTTTGAACTGGATTTTAATGGAGTCGGGATAAGATGTATCCCATCTGGAAGTCTGTCGCACTTTGATAATAATAATATTATCCGTTCTCTGTGGTTGAAAGCACACGCTGCCACCCTCAGTTTGTCCCAGTTGTCTCTTGTCTTAGAGGGATGTTAATAAAAATGTCCTTGTAGAAGCAAAGAGCCATTTGGTAAACATGTGATGCCATCTCGTTTATTAATTGAGACGATCACTATACATGACATTTTACACGAGTTTGACCCCTGTGTGGATGGAAATCACATTATATGAGCAATTACCAAGTGAGAGCGAGATCACAGAAGGGAAGAAGAGACTTAATTAACGACTGATTATTTACTCGAAAACATTACACTTCTGCTTTCATTTCTCCCCCACAGTCCAATGTTTGAGTCGTAGTTTTGTGATCTATGCCTGGAGATAAGGAAAGTTAACTATGCCAGACACCAAACTATTTTTATCACAGCATGCCCCCATTTCAAGAATATCTGCTTTGAATATGTGTACTGTTTTGAAATGATTCTGTATTATGTAACATCTCCTAGCAGTGAATATTGGACAGTACTTGTTGCATAAAAATGTCTGGAGGAGTAAACAAAGAAAGACTATTTAGATTGGAACTCCACAAGATCCACAGATAAACCCTCTTTGGCTGCTTTGTTTACAAGGACACAAACATAGGTGAGGACATCTGCAGCTGTCATTTTAACATTAAGAAAAACAAAAGGAAAGGTTTTGTTTTGTGTATCTCAAGATATTCAGATATGAAAGGGCTTTTATCTGGATTTGGTCATTAAAGGTGACATAGAATGCTTGTATCACACATATATGTTAGTTATGGAGGTCTACTTACATATATGAACTTGTTTTCATGGTTAAAAACCTCCTAATCGCTGCAAACAAGCCGATCAAAATATCTCCTCACTGACGCTCTCGTCAGCCGCGCTGTTTCAGACCAAAACCACACCCCCAGAATGTGGACTGTGTTGTGATTGGCCAGCCAACGAGAGCTTTCCCACTGTCCTGTGATTGGCCAGGTACCTGGAAGTGACGTAATAGATAGGCCAGCTCTCAGATAAACAGCTCCCCCTCTGGCACGGTGGATGCTCTGCATCTCAGCAGCTACAACGAGAGTAGTTCTTCTTCTTCTGCGGTTGAATGTACGCAACCGGATGTGCCCGGACTAGTGCCCGCACCGGGAGGCGCTACGGTGGTGAGAGGAGTGGTGCGGATTTCTGATGACGACATCAAATTAAGGAAGTGACGATCCGCTTTGCAGAGCCCAGGAAAACAATACAACACTATTTTCTCAGCAGTGGCTGAGAAAATAGCTCTTCTGACCCCTGACCTAAGGTTTGCTTTTCTAGCTGTGGCTGTTCCCTGCGGCATTTATGTCAACACAAACACAAAGTCATGCTTTATTGAGAAACACAGAAAGAGCCGCGTGGACACGATTGACCTCGTCATCAGTGTGTGATCTCTTGATGATGATGATGATGCTTTGAATGTAACTGAATCACAACAGGGAAGAACTGTGACAGGAAATCACTCGTGAAGATGAACCGGTTCTTCTTAAACTGGCAGTCTCCGTCCACAGCTGTTTACCCAGTTCAAGTCCACTGAACACAACCCACTGGGAAATGAAGTGATGATGGACACATTTGGTGATTAGCAGCAGGTGAACATAGTGCAACATTTAGCAGACATTTCCCTCAGGACTGGATTAGACACCAGGAGCAGAGCTACAACACAGTCTATATTAGATCTCGAAATGAATGACAGTGTTGCTTCATAATTGGTGAATGTGTGAACAAGCAAATGGCTGCACACACACACACACACACACACACTGACGTTCAGTTCAGCATGTTAGTGTTTCCAACTGCAGTGTGTGTGTGTGTGTGTGTGTGTGTGTGTGTGTGTGTGTGCGTGTGCGTGTGTGTGTGTCACATTATGGGGGACTTGTCCTCCTTGTGGGGACAAAAAGCAAGTCCCCATAACGTAAATTACTACATTTTAAGGTGAAGATATGTTTTAAGGTTAGAGTTAGGATTAGGATTAGGCCAGTAGTAATTGTGGTTAAGGTTAGAGTAAGTCTCCAAGAAATGAATGTAAGTCAATGCAATGTCCCCTCAAGTCATGAATGTCGAACATGTGTGTGTGTGTGCACTGTGTGTGTGTGTGTGTGTGTGTGTGTGTGTGTGTGTGTGTGGTATACAATAGCATCTTCCTTTGACTTTATTATAGTTGTGCGTGTTTTGGTTTAGGATTTACATGATTCATGATCCAAGCTTGAAGGTCCAGTAAGAACTGGTGACACCTAGTGGTGAGACTGCAGACTGTAACACTAACTCTTATGTATCTCTCTTTTGCGTTGGCATGTTGAGCTTCTGCTACAGTACCGATTAAAGACTTATTCTAAGGCTACAAGAACCCAAATAAATGACATTGTTCTTTATATATAGAAACATTATAGTATATAATCAGTTTCTGCCACACACTAATCTTTAAATCTGAACGCGGAATTGTTTCCCTTGATTATTTAACCGTACAGTTTCTACAACAAAATCTGGACGTAATGTGCAGAGAAATCTTTTTTATGAGTTCCTGGTTTGTTAGCTTCTGTTTCTGAGGAACACACTGTCCCTTACAAATAATGGGGACTTGGCCCCGTATTGTCTGCAGAGTGAATGTCCAGCTGCTCCCTCAGCATATCTTCATATCTCTGCTCTGTTTCTCTGTGTGTATTTATCTCTGTCACCAACCTCAGTGTGTAAAGGGCAGGACAGCAGCTGGTGTGTATGTAGGAGAGGATTTGCAAAAAGAATGTCCGGCATGTTTCTGCAAATGCTAATCCACGTGAGCTTCACATTCACAAAGTTTGCCTTGTGGTGACACAACAAATCAACCATAGAGGAGTGAACTGTGTGTCAGTGACGCTGCGTTTTCTCTCCCCGCCGTGTCTGCAGGGAGGTCGCGCAGATTGACCAGTTCCTTCAGGAGACAGCGGCGCGGGAAGCCAACGCCAAAGTGCGTCTGCAGCAGTTCATCGAGGAGCTGCTGGACCGCGCCGACCGCGCCGAGAAACAACTGCAGATCATCAGCAGCTGTGGCACCACACCCAACGGCAGCCTGGGACACTGCAGCCTCCAGGCCTCAAAGGGAAATGGACGCCAGGTGAGGGTCTTAGAAGTCAAATGTATTATATTCAGGGTTTTCTTCCAAGCTGCAGGATTGGAAGTCTATTTGAATGTTGAGTTTCATTTTCTCTCATGACATAACCACAGACAGATGCACTCAATCGCTCCATCTATGCCGATATCATTTTATTTATTCATCATTTTATTGTCCAGCTTGTTTCGGTTTCTTTCCAGCGTAAGAACCTGAACCCAGAGTAGATGTAGCTGTCTCGTCCTGCGATGGGTCACTCCAGTGTCTCTCCTACATTTTATTCAGCTGCCGTTTGCAACCACTGATAATGATAATGACAATCACTCATCATGTGCACAAGTCAGCGCCAACAGCTGCAAATGAACATACAAAAGAAAAACATTAACCTACAAAGGATTGATCGAATGGGGACCACATCGCCGCGGCAACCTCATGGACACCAGAAAAGTTGATCTACACAAAGCTGAAATGTGATCAAATAGATGCTCGTTTCATAATCTCCACCGCAGAATTCCTCTCTCTGCTACTTCGCGAAAGCTTTTCCTCGACAGATCGGCTCTTGGCTTGAATCAAAATGAGTAATGTTGCTGGAGAGCAAGCGCAGGTCAAACTGCTGATATGTTTCAAGATGCCTAAGACAAGTGTCTTCATTTAAATGTGAAAGGGCAGCGAACACCCATTAACAGGTGACGTCAAATGAAATGAGTGGAAATAGAAAAAGGGTGAAATGATGATTTCCTTTGCAGTTTTGTGATTAGAACACTAGATCATGACACTGTCGGTGTATTTGCATTCATTTAATTAAACCTAGCAGAGATGTTTTTACGCTCTTTAATCCAGAAACTAAAGAACTGGTATGGATTTCAAAACCTAAGATAAGATAAGATATCTAATATGAATGTGTGTGTTTTTTTTATGGTAATTCCTGAGCCATTGGTTTGGCAAAATAATGTGTTGCAGTTTAACCATAGCACTGCATAGAAGAAAATCGGATGTTGAATGTCCCTTGAAAAGACCTGGACGTGATACGGCCCCTGACTGGCCCACGTGAGGTTCTTTAGAAATTAGAATAACAGGGTTCAAGGGTACGACATGCTCCTAACATTTCCAGAGTCTCCCACATTGATCAATGTGTGGCTATGGTGGTGTTAGACAATTATACTCACTACACTACACCACAGTAGAGTATAGTGTTATAGTATTCATTATATAGTGTAGTAATTTGATATTTTCAATAGAGTTAATTATTTTTAATTGAATAAAATCTGAATTTCCTTCATTTTGTCTACACAAAAATGATACAATTTACTGTTATATATATATACATATACATATACATATATATATCTTTACTTAATAAAGATATATATATATATATCTTAACTTAATAAACGCAATAAGTTCGCAATAAACTAGTCTTATTTTTCTCATTTACATATAATTAATCACATTCAGTTATTACTTTAGTAGCTAGTTTGTACATTAATTCATTATAAAAAAGTACATTTCAGGACATATCGTCAGTCATGCACAGAAACTTAAATGTAAAGTATAGAGCACTTAAATCCTTGAAATACACATTAAGTATAAACATAAATGCACATTTTATCTGCGTTTCTAATCATCCTCTAAAGCATCGTATTAAAGGGCCACTTCACCCGAATAAATGTGTCATTTGATCATTTGACAAAAAGTCGACGTCAAAGTCACTTCCTTCGAAGAAAATAAAAGCCCTACGCTGCTCTTTACTGTGATTCTGTCAAGATTTACAAATAAAATTGGATTGAATAAAACAAACAGCATCATAATGATTTTTAGTTTATTCTTCATTTCACCAAGTGGGAAAAAAATGGGTGAAACCGCCCTTTAATCAATGTAAAACTAATAATAAATAGTAATTCACAGGCTAAATTTGAAATCCTCGATCCTAGACCTGGCTTTGCATGTGTCCTCGCTCCAGACCATAAGTACATGATACATAACACCATATATGTATGATACCATAAAGTGTAATGAGTGCCCTCTTGTAATCAGGTAGCGCTGTACTCACCCACCAAAGGATTATAAGATTAGGACGTGCAAGATGAACAGGAGGCTTGATTCCTGTGTCTTTAATATTCAGCATGAAAACAGTGGAAGTATCAAGGCTTCATCGCAGGCGACGCCGTGACCCGAGGGCGCACTCACGCGGTAAAGCTCCACAAATCACAGATCAGCTCTTTAACACGGCTCGCATTGTGTTACAGTGTAGAAGCAGATATTTTATGCTCTTAACAAAATGTCACTTATTCAAATTATTACCCAGCACCGCATGAAGAGGTGACCTGTTCCACACTGCACAAATGTATGCTGCCATGGAAACCGGCGCCTTCTCTCGCTCAAGGTTTAAACAGGATTTTCAATCAGATGTAACGCGGTGCAGATCTGCCCGTTTGTCCATTTGAGTGATGCCTCTTTTGTAAAGTAAAAAATAAAATGCCGGAATATATATTATGTTTTGATGCCATTTTAATTGCAAATAGACCTTCCTGTACATTTTTAAAAAGAAATATGTGCTTTTGCACTTTGTTTTGCTTTATTAGAAAATCATTTGACTTGAAATGCTGAGTAAATTTAGACTCATGTTTCTTTGCCTTTGCATGTTTACAAAGGCTTCAAAAATGTATTATTAGTAATTGACTAGTAAACGAATCAACAATGTAAGCTCATTTCAGCCTCTTACATGTGAAGATTGACTGTTTTTTTGTCCGTCTTTGACAGTAAAATGGATGTCTTTGCTTTGTGAGTTTCATTTTTTAGGTTTTTGAAAAGAATTTTGTTTACAATTTTATTGACAAACGGATTGATGAGTATTTACCATTGTAGGCTTGTTAATATATAATAATAATCTACGTGACACTTGTTGGCACTAATGCAGAGCAACACAACTCCTGTCCCTAGTTAGGCTTTTACATGAACAGTATAATAACATATACATGATCAAACACGTTCAAACTGCCTGCTAAAATGATATAACAACACTAAAGTGTAAAAGGACTGAAGTAGAGGAATAGAGAAAGAATTTTCTCATCAGATAGATGCTCTATCTGATTTCACTTTCTTTTTTTCTGTGAGATTTGTGCCGCTCTGCTTTCACTGCACAGCGGCCAGAAAAAACATGGAAGCAGTGTTTGTCCACTTCCTTCATGGTCCATTTCCACTGGCTCCAAACCAGAAATGAGCTGTGTGAGTAAAGCAGAGGTAAAAAAAAAAGACGAGGGGAGCGAGGCAGCGACGGAGTCAGTGTTGGTGCACATTTTTCCCTCTGTGGCACGTTGCCAGTCTGGTACACTGAGTTCCACCTGGCACTGCTTCACTTTCACACACAGAAACACTCCACGGGGCACAGTTAGTAGATGCACAGGCGGCTTCGAGTGGTGTGTGTGTGTGTGTGTGTGTGGCAAACACAATGAGTGAGTCAGATCGCACACCTACTATCACCAAACACGCTTCATCATTCCACCTGCCTTCAGACCGGCAGCCACATTTGCAAGATGCTGTTGTTGAGTCAGGGTGTAACAATGGTGCTTAAATGCTCTTAACTGACATTTTGTCATTGTACATTTTCTGCAGACACCAAAGTGACACACTGACGTCGTCTTCGGACGTTCACGTCAATGTTCTAGCGTTTTGAGGACAAATGAGGACAATGAGAACTTGGATTTGCCACAGCGAGTAACCTGTGTTTACACTGCAAAAAGTCATTTTCAAGAAAATAAAAAAGCCTTGCAGAGGTGGAAATAGAGCTGCAACTAACGATTATTTTCATTATCGATTATTTTCTCGATTAATCGTTTGGTCCATAAAATATCAGAAAACCTTAAAAAAATGCTGATTGTGTTCATCAAACCTGCAAATGATGATGTTTTAATGATTTCTTTGTTATCCAGAGCAAGGAAATGAAGGAAATATTCACATTTAAGAAGCTTAAACAATCGGAAATCTGGTTTTAATCATGAAAAAAGATTCAAACCGATTAATCGATTATCAAAATTGTTGTCGATTAATTTAGTAATCGATTAATAATGGATTAATCGTTTCAGCTCTATTCTGAAATATTCCACTCAAGTAAAAGTACCACTCTTTTGATACAATTTTACTTAAGTGCAAGTAAAAGAAGTAGCTTGTTTAAAATGTACTCAGAGTAAAAGTTCCTTTTTTGTGTCGTGCAACATTTTGTTTATCATTAAAGGCAAACCTTTACAAATGGCAAAGGTCAAAGGTCACACATGTTTTAACTTTCTCCTTAATTAGCGCCAATTCACCTGTCCTCATCATTCACTGCCAACATTTTTTTTATTCAGTCATTTTAAAAAGTACACGTACACAGAAAAACCTACTCAATTACAGTAACGTGAGTAAATGTAATTCATTACTTTCCACCTCTGAGGCCTTGTGTCTGAGAAGTCGGCTTAATCGAGAAAAGGAACGTAAATTTTAACTATCTTAGGACATCTTTCCTAAATGTTTCCCAGTTTTGTTTTTGTTGACCCCAAAGGCAGATTTCTGTCTTAAAACCAGAACATTTCAATCGATTTTTGAGTATTTTGTTTTATTTTTTGCTTGAGTAGGGCTGTATTTGCAGTGCAGCTTTAGGCTCATAAAGCTACACTGGTTCCAGCTTGTAAAAGATCATGTTTTTTTCCCCTCGTAGCATCAACAAAAAAATACAAATGGGTTAAAAGGGTTAAAACACACTAGGATTGTGTTTTCAACACCATCAAATCCAGAAAATGACGTCATGTCACAGGGTCAAATCACACTGAAGCTTGATTTTGAGTTCAACAGCCCCCAAATCCCTCCTCCATCATGTTGTACATCCAACAAGAAGGTTTTATTGTGCATTTTATTCCTAACCACTCTCAGTCCTTGGTTTTCCCTGTGGTGTCATGTTTGGAGTGTGTTAATGCTCGTGATGATTTGAAGTCATATTTACTTTCGGCACATTCTGCCAAATGATCCCATCAGGCCTCATCTGGCCTCAGTGACTGATCATCATGTACTCGGATGCTTTTAATCAGCTGCCGTTTGTTCTTCTCCAATCTCTAATCTGAAGGGAGATTAAACCAAACCATCTTTATCAGAAGACACTTTTATGTGGCTCATTTGATTATATTTACAATTTTATATCCTACAACATCTGAGCAGTCAGAGCTCTTAAACCTCTCCATGAGAAATGCAAAAATATGTTCAGATGAGCAATCTTCATTTTTGGTTCAGTTGTAAATTAACCCTTTAACACCTAAGCCTCAAAATATGCGTCTGGACTTTTTTTTGCTTATATTAACCATAAACGGGCCAAAAAATGTCCTAGAGCTAAGTGCATTTATTTTATTTATTTTCATTTATTTACAATTTAATGCATGTTAAAATATTGTACTAACATTTTAAAATGAAGAAAAAACAAAAGTTTGAACAGTATAAAATGCATTTGAAGTCACATTTCTTTGAGTTTTTGTCTCAATGTGCAAAAACAGGCCAACAAATGGAAACTATGTACAGGTGTTTTTCCAACTATCTCCTCTCTGGTGATAAAGACTCTGATCCACCGACTTCCTGCAACAGCACGAGTAAAATTAGGATTTTCTTCTCTTTTCTTAAAATGTCTCTCATGGAAAACTCACATACCCATCAACACTTTATTCTACTGTAAAATGAGAAACATATTAATGATACTTAAGGGGTTTCGCAAGGAGTTCCCTCATGTCACACATCGACTGCGCCTCTATCTGCTCACATCCTCTGTTTCCCTCTAACCTATATATCTGTGTTTCTCTCCAGAGAAACTCCAGCCTCTCTGGAAGCACAAGAGGAATATACCAGGTGTCGGACCGACGCTCCTCCCCCAGCACGGGGTAAGTCGGCACCTTACTCGCAACTCACGTTGTCTTGTGTTCTTTGAATACCATGAATTATGTAAACCATCGTCAGGACACCGGTGCCCGAGTTACTTAAAAATGCAAGGGAGAAACCTCATTATCTGGTAGAAGCAAGAATTGTTTCTCCGTCCATCTTTCACCACTTTACCCTCCACATGAGGGTGGCGGCGGGTGCCGTGCCAGTATCTGCTGACATAGGGTGAAAGGCGGGCCCAGTCCATCACACGGGCACATATAGAGACAAACAACCATCCACTCTCACAGTCAGTTTAGAGTGTCTCATTTACCTAATCCCCAAATTGCATGTTTTTGGACTGCGGGAGGAAATCGGAGAACCCGGAGTAAACCCACGCACACACGGGGAGAACATGCACACTCCATGCAGGAAGGCCCTTCTTCTGAACCAGGTTTTCTTGTGCTAACCACTACACCAACCGTGTGGATGGAATTGTTTCTCTTGCACGGTAATTAGAAGATAATAGTGATTTCTATACATTACGAGATTCTGGATTAGGACTGAACGATTTGGGGAAAAAAAATCTGACAGATTTTGCTATTTCTACTTTATTTTCAATATAACGTTTAAAGTCTCTGTTTGACTCTGACATTAAAAACATTTCTAATGCAGTGTCAAGAAATTAAAGATATACATTTCTCCCATGATATAGAACATAGATCAAAAATGTAACCATTCATCTTCTACCGCTTTATCCTCCACGTGAGGGTCACGGGGGTCGCTGGTGCACACACAGGGACACAAACAACCGTCCACTCTCACTCTCTCACCTGTGCTCAGTTTAGAGTGTATCCAGGGCCGGCTCTACCTAATTTTGTGCCCTAGGCGAGATTGCTCTCCGGTGCCCACCCCCCCCCCACACACACACACACACACACACACACACACACACGAATTACACCAGCCAAATGAACAATCACACATGTTTAATTTGAACAACAACAGCAAACTTTCAGGTAACTCTTTCCAGCGTGTCTTTCACTTCAACTAAAATTGTACACGTCTGGACTTCCTTGCAGCAAAAGCAATCTGATCCCTGATCCCTGCTCTGACCCTGAGGTCACCCGTCATGTGATTCAGCAGCACCACATTTTAGGAACATTATTGTTTATTAATTTGTTAATATTTATTATTTTCAAGAGAGAACACACAAATGAGGGCGACTGGGAATAGAAAATGATTTTTATTTTCATTGTTTTAAAATGATTTTTAAAAAAAAAAAAAAAAAAATTTAAAAAGCGCCATCTGCTGGAGGCGCCCCTCCAGCAGATGGCGCTCTAGGCGACCGCCTATATCGCCTATGCCAAGAGCCGGCCCTGAGTGTATCTGCATGTTTTTGGACTGTGGGAGAACCCGGAGAAAACCCACGCACACACGGGGAGAACATGCACACTCCACGCACAAAGGAACGATCAATAACAATTCCAATAATTAAATACCTGGACCTTGTTTTAAACAATTGATTTACTTTGAAATAGGTCCAGCATTCACTTAAGGATTTGCAAAATGTGTTTTTCACTTTGCCGTATCAACTTTAAAAAGAACTAATTGCTCAGTCCTTCAGTAAATGGTTTACTTGAAAAGAGAGAGTGTTTCCTTTCTTTCAAATGAACTGACTGCACCTCCCCAATTCTTTTCTCTCCTATAGTGAGAGAGCTGCTGCAGGGAAACACAGTCCAATGAAAATATTATATGTATTATATATAAACTGCTGTGTCTAATTCATACATTTAACCTGTAAATATGCATTTTATCAGATCTCATCTTACAGTAAATGTACATAAGAGGTGGGACGATGATGTTACAAACAGATATTAGTCTGATACAGTCATTTCAGACCATTTAAGAACTATGAAGCTTCATTGTGCTCAGTCATTTCAAAGACATCATTCTCCAACTTTGTAACAAATAGTGTTCTCCCAAAAAGAGGGGAAAAGGTGATATATCGGATTATATAGGATTTTTACACTTTTATCTGTTTATCTGACACCTGATCCAGTGATTCTGACCAGTATCTGACATATTGTCATGTAATAATGATAATAAACTTTATTTGTATAGCATCTATCATAAGGATTGCAGCAATAAAAGGAAAATCAAATTTAAAGAGCAAATACAGCAATAAAACCCCACACGCGGTGGAATGAAAAGCAAAAGCCTAAAGTCAAAAAGTAAAAACCATGTTTTAACTTTGAAATAAAACAAAAGATGCAAATAAAACTGTAAAATACAACACAGGGTGGAATAAAATAGGAAAAGGCTGGAGTCAAGAGGTTAAAACCCTGTAGCAACTAAAAATATATGCATGATTTAAAAAGAAAAGAAAAAAAAAAATACCATGCAATATAAATCTTTCTTTGCTCGTCTCCCTCTTACCGAAAACAGTAAATAAAAAGAATAAATAGTAACATTTGCAATATCAGAAGAAAGAATAAGTGTCGAGTGCCCGAGTTTCAACACTAATCCACAGACATTTGCTACAGTCACAGTTGTGATGACATTTTTCCCATTTTGTTTTGATATTTCAGCCCAAACTACCATCACACACTGACAGATTGATCATCATCGTGACCGCTTTTCTTAGATCATTATTCCGCACACATTAAATAATTCATGTGTACTATGAATATTGGTCACATTGGTGACATGCGATGCAAGCGTGTGGCGCTGAGCTGCAGATGGAACATGAGGTGTGGACTCTGGAGTATTTCTGGGCCTCTGCTGGTGATTTTCTGACACATGGCGGCACCACAATATTCTGAGTAACACAACTGTCATGCCCAGTTGGTGTGTGACTGTGTTTCCTTGTGTAACGTCACACGGAACCTGTCAGGCCTTCCCCACTGAATCATGGGTTGCAAAAATGCAACACACACACACACACACACACACAGTAATAATAAGCCCCCTGTCCCACATTATGAATCGTTCTTAATCAGAGAAAATATTTTTGTACGTTTATAACCTCAACTTTGCACAAACGTCAGTCATTTATTGATACTGACCTCATCAGATATTTATAAATGTGTATTTGTCTCTTATGGCCCTTTTCCACTTGGGTCCCAGCATGGTTAAGGCTGGTTTTCCACTCCAAAAGTATTACCTGAACGCAGTTGTTTGTCGTTTGTTTGTTGTTTGGAATCATTAGAAATAGTTAATTAAAACTATTTGGTCAGTACTTCCTCCATGACCGGAGCACAGACTCCGTCTGACACAGTCACTGGACTGAAATACAGAAATCAGCAGCGCTGTCGTTAAATACACCAGACTCCTCTGTTAAATATTGAGATTTTAGACATTTCCCTGGTAGTTGTTGAAGATTAACTCACGTTTTTTAGGATCGCTAAGTCTTTTTAACTGATCTACAGTTCACCATTGTTCGGCTTGATTCTTGTGTGATTCTTGACGTCACGCATAGTGCCTACTTAGCTCGCTTGGGACCTCACCAGAGCAGATACTAAGAAAAAGTACCAGGTACTATGCTAGTGGAAACGCAACATAACTGTGCTGAGGCAAGGCGAGCCGGTGGAAACACGCCATTATAGTCACTAATTTCATGTGTCTCTTGTTTTTATAAAGAATTGTAATTTATAAGTCCATTTTGATTAAAACTCACAAATTTTATGTAAATCATTGCATGAAAATGCTACAAACACTGCATCAAATCTTAGATTCTACAGGACACGTTGAGTCTTTTCATATTGATTTGCACATTAGGGATCAATAGATAAACACTGTGTTTCTTCTGCTGTTTATTGAGTTGTTTTTATTTACTCTCTGATGCTGCTTTCAGTGTTGTGTTGCACTGAAATGGTTGCTATTGTAATCACAAGCCAGGTCACTGCTTTACACTTGGCTCATTTGTCTGTAGCGTGTGAGATTGCACCTCTGTGGAGTCCTTTAACTAAAAGTTGCAATTTTGTCTCAACTCAATCTTAATTTATGGGTTAAATATGCGTTTAATCTCACTTTACGTTTCATTCTTAAAAGCTCTTGTGCAGCTGCTTTGTCTCTCCTCGTCGCGCTGTGAGAAAACGGATGAAGAGGAGAAGCCGAGAAGAAAGAAATGGAAAAACTGCCCTACTTTTTGAAGGGCCGGTATATGTGTAACTGCTCATTACTTGAGTGTGGTTATTTTAAGTACCGTTGCAGAACATATGTACAAACGCTGCCCTCACATTCTCTGAGATGCGTCTGGTCTTTGTCAGTCACTTAAATTGAATAATAAAGTGGCTGTTTAGTGTGAAGAAAAGAACCAAAGTCCTCACTGGAGAATTAATCGCATCACAGCACTTTGCTGCTTTTTCATGGATTTATTTATTTACTTTATATGAACCCCAAAAGGATTATGTATGAAATACATTTTCAAAGACAAAACTAAGCACATTTTTGTTAGTTTAAGTTAGTTATCGTGGCTTCTTAACTCTAGTTAGTCTTATTTTGTTAGTTATCGTTAACTATGATAACCTTGGTGTGCGCAGGTGCTACATTCTTTTGAAAGCTCACTAATAGTTGTTTTTATCAAAGTTTAAGTGGAGAAATAATTCTTGGCAGGCTGCAGTGACTCCCTGGCCTCACAGCTGGTCACTGACACTTCTTTTTACACATCGTTTTTTATTTTTTTGTGATGTGAATTAATGAGCTACAAACGTGCGTACAATTAGATTTTGTCGCTTGAGGACAGAGTTCGGCTTCATCCTGTTCATCCTTCGTCCTAAGATTACAGCTGCTGCTCTCTCTCTTTAAGGTAAAGGTTGGTGATATTGTTGATGTTCCTTGTTGTTGAACTTGAATTCTCCCCTTTCTTTAACCGCAGAGCTTCAGGGAGGATGAAGTCTGTCTCACAGGGATCCGGCGGTTATGACAGTGACAGCGTGGAGATGCACCCCATGGACGACTGTCCCGAGGCTCAGTACTATCACATGCAGTGTCGGCCAGGTGAGGGCGGTTACTCCCCCGGTTGTGGCGGCTCCAGAAACTGGGGCCTCCGCAAACAGGCCATCCAGAACTGGCAGCGGCGGCCGTACAGGAACAGCACCGAAGGCGATGAGGGAGACGTGTCGGACGTGGGCTCCAGGACGACGGAGTCCGAGGTGGAGATGTGGGAACAAGAGAGAAGAGCTGTCGCTGAAGTCCAGCAGTCTGCTGCTCCCTATCCTCACCACGGCAGGGCAGGATATCGCCATAACGTAGGTAAGAATCCAGACTCTTCTTAGTCTAGTATCACACACACAGGAGCTGGGATTCACAGGTAATAAAAAAAAGGCTCCTTTCACTGATCTGAATTCAGGTCCGGTGGAGTTTTATGAGCTGTATCACTGACCATGGATCAAACATGAGCTTATATGGTAAACATGGAAGGGAAGAGGCCACATTTCTGCTGCAGGGCACAGACACAGCCATGTAAACACTTTATGGACGACAGCTATGCACACTTCACAAACACTTCCACATTCACAATGTAAGTGACATGGGTGATTAAAGGGACACACACACACACACATTTATTTAACTGATGGTCTTTTATTGAGCAGCATTTATCAGTATAGAATGGATTACACAGATACTGATGCAGTTTATCAATTAGGTGTAAAGTGTATCACAACATCCAACTACATTGGGGTTTTTGCATACACTTATACCAATATACCAAAATCCATCTTCTAGCACTTTATCCTCCATATGAGGGACACAGAGGGACCCACTACTGTAGGGCTGAAGGATTTTATATAAATATCTAATTGACTGAAATTGCGATTGCGATATGAGCTGGAATGGTAAATTTGACATAATTATTCTAATTTTCATTTGAATAACATATTAAAAAATGAAATGACTGTGTGATAGTTGAGAAACAGAGACGTTTTCTTCAGCCTGTAGAATATAATGTGTTTAGGTCAGGAAAATGATTTATAATCTACAATCAGAAACACTGCGCCCCCTGCCATTTGAAAATTGCAGTAAGCCATGTTGTGATTTTGATAAAATTTTGATGGCACACCACTTATTTAAAACCTAATAAAAAAAAAACGACCTGTGACCTCCCCTTCCTCGTAAACACTGGTGGCATAATATAGACAAATCATAATAATAATACCTTTTGTTATATTTATCACATTATTAAATGTATCACATTCAACATTTAATTATGTATAAACTTGATTAATCTTAGTCTGAAGTTAACTTCTGTTCCAATCCATCCAATCCAGTTTTATTTCAAAGGCACATTTTTGAAACCACAGGCTGGACCAAAGTGTAGAATATACAAAACAAATAAATAACAACAACAAATAAGAGAAAGTCACACCTAAAAAAAATTAAAAGAAGCATTTAAAAACAGTAATGAAAATTAGGCTTAGAAACATAACTCACTCTGGGTTAAAAGCCAGTGAAAATAATTATAAACCTATATAACACCTTTATTTTCATATTCATTATATTTATGTATTGTATTATTATTGTTTTTAAATGCTTCTTTTGTTGGCTTTTAGGTGCGAGTGTTAGGTCAACAGAATTCCAGTTGCCTTTGTGTTCATGTTTTAATTGGTTGTTATTTACTTAATTTGTGATTCCATCAGTTTTTGTTATTTACAGATTAATGTTTTTTCTTTGTTTTTTTTAATCACAAGCTATAAATCATTCAACATAAAAACAAACACTTTTTCTTATATACCGGCCCCCCTCTTGTCCAGCCTAGACGCGCTCATTGGCCCCCAGATCGTTTGAGTTCGAGTCCCCTGCTTTAAGTCTTTATATGTCTTTTCTAATAAATGTCAACTTGAACAGTAAAGTGAGGAAATAAAACCGTAACAATAATTATCCTTTTTAATTTTACATCAATTTATTATATATGGATTGTGCAAATACACACACATTTCATTTTATTTTTAATGTTTTTACTTCAGATTTGTGTGTTGATGAAGACATTTTTTTGACATTCATTGCAACAATTATTGATCCAATTTGAAAACACAGTATTGTGATACGCTTTTTAGCCTTATCTCAAACTTGCCACTCCAATGTTAAGCCTGTGTATGTGAGCACAGAGTCGTACATCACATGAAGCCCTTTTCTCTCTGTTCTCAGAGTCAGACATTGAACATATTTGTATGTTTCCTTGCATACTGAGCTTCTGCAACCTTTCATTGTGCCAGCACGGGCAGCCAATCATTTCCTCAGTTTCACCACAGATTGCACGTTTCTCTGTTAACTTCCCGCCCTGCCAAGATCCTAAAACTCGCTGCTGCAGCCCATGCTCCCCCCTTTTCCCTCCACCTGCTGTCGCCTCTTGCCTCCATACCAGGTGGACCAAGGCAGGCAGGGAAGGAATGAATCTGGGCCAGAGCCCTATGACACATTTGCACTGTATACACTGCTTTGACTGCCCCATTTGCTCAAACCCTTTTCTTACGTAACACTCAGCATGTTAGTGCCATTCCTCACCTCTGACGTAGTTCTCCTTATTGGGAGAGTCTCTGCCAGGTTTGATCAGATGGTACGTTTCGACAAGTGCACAGTTTTCACACAACTTGGATTTTTTTGGTTCATTTTTGCAGTCTTGAGCGTAGGTGGTGTGTGTGTGTGTGTGAACGGGTAAAAAGCAAAAAAGAGGAATGGTTCATAGTCCTGATGGTTTTGAGCAGACGCCTTTCAAGGCCAAAGATGAAATGAGTCATTTAGGATCAATCTAGCTGCGAGGGATAAGCCAGGCTTAGACTGGACACGGCCAGTGTGGACGGCAATAAGCAGAATAAAAACTATCAGAAGAGGGAGAAGAAGAAAAAAAGAGTGATCCTGTTGTGTCTTGTTGAAAGTTGGCGCCACCGTGTGACAGAATCTCTTTTTAAACACGGTGGCATTTCCCTTGTCTTCAAAAGAAAGTAAAAAATAAATCTATATATATGTATGTGTATACATACATATATATAGATATACATATACATATATATACATATATATTCAAGTTACAATTTAAGTTGTTATTTATGTTTTTTATGGTTTGTATTATATATTTGTTCAAGTTTACAATTTTAGAATAAATGGGTTTTTTACAATGTCAAGCTTTGAAAACTGCTTGATCTCTGCTTTTTGTGTCTATGATGGTAAGATAAATTAAAAAGTACTTTTCATCAGATTGCCTCGGTTGTGCTGAAAAAAAGGATATATCTAAATATCTAAATGCTCTGAGTTCTAAGGTTTAAGGCATTCCACCCATAACCACCAGTGTTTAAAGTGTTTATAAAGACATTTCTTTTGTCCCGCAGGACGTTCAGAAGTGGTCTACAGCAAGCCATGTCGTCATGAGAAAAGCCCGTCCAAATCCAATGAGGTGATCAGTCCGGAGATCCTGAAGATGCGTGCAGCTCTCTTCTGCATCTTCACCTACTTGGACACAAAAACCCTGCTGAGAGCTGCCGAGGTCTGCAGGGACTGGAAGTTTGTGGCTCGTCACCCGGCCGTGTGGACCAGAGTGCTCCTGGAGAACGCTCGCATTTCTTCCAAGGTGATCACAGTGACAACAGACAGTGGCATAATAACACCAGTGCAATGTGGTGTGTTTAAATGTTGTTGTTGTCGTCGTCTGTTTTTTTGTTGCTGTCTTAGTTCCTGAGCACACTGTCACAGTGGTGCACACAGACACACTCGCTCATCCTGCAAAACCTCAAACCACGACAGCGAGGCAAGAAGGAAACCAAGGAGGACTATCTTAAAAGCACACGGTGAGAAGCACATGCACACGCAGGGACTGACACAGCTACACAAACAACTAGGGCTTTACAGCTGCACATGCATGCTTTTAGGTCACTAAAAGGGATAGATAGATAGATAGATAGATAGATAGATAGATAGATAGATAGATAGATAGATAGATAGATAGATAGATAGATAGATAGATAGATAGATGTCCTGGGTTAGACTACTGTTTTTCATCCTCATATATATATTTAAAATAAAAACACTTTTAAACTGATTGATTTGTTTTTACTCTGCTTTAATTCAGATATTAAACTGTTCCATAATTTAACCCCTGAGGTTGCCCTGGCACAATTTTTGAAAGTGAATTATTTCTTGCTTTGAATATTATTTGCGCTGTTTTGCAATTCTCCACACCAAGAAAATAAACTCCTAACTCCACTGTAACTGTAAATGTCATCAGTCCTGCAAACACACATGCAGTCCACTCATACTGTAGAATGCATGCAGCTGCTGCCACACTGTGGTGATCTATGCATCACAGGTCAGTCACTGGAGAAAAAATAAAAATGTTTTTGTACCACTGTAGTCAATAATAAGACATTGTTCAGTTTTGTATCTTTTTAATATATTTACAACTAGTAAATGGTTTGATTTTTCTTGTCTTCACCCATTCACTCATGCTTTCGGTAACACTTTAGATTAGGGAACACATATTCACCACTAACTAGTTGCTTACTAACATGCATGTCTTGCCCGAGGGAATCAAACCCACAACCTTCAACCAACACTCTACCATTAAGCCACCGTCGCCTTTTAATAATCGATCATATGAAGTATTCATAGGCAATACTCGCTGCGTTGTGTGTTGCTACTTGATGACACGGCTCCTTTTAAAAGGAAAATAATTGCAAACTTGAAATTTTCTACCATTTTATTCTGGTAAATTTAAAATAAATTCAACGTGTGATAAAGAAAAGTTTTGAATGCCGTTGTGTGAGGAGGAAAGCACACGTTATAGCTCGGCAATGCGCTCACATTGTTTTTCCTGCATACAGTGTATGCCACAGACTTTTTGGAGCACATTTTGTTCTGTGCTCTAAGTGCTTTTTATGAAGGACAGACGAATTACTGTACTTCCTGTGCTGCTCTGTTTCTGTCTTTTCCTGTGACCTTCACTTACATCTCCATCTAAGTGGCTGTCTGGAGGAGGGTCTGGAGGCGCTGCTAAAGGCCACTGGCAGCAACCTGCTGATACTGAAGATTTCACACTGCCCCAACCTGCTGACTGATCGCTCCCTCTGGCTGGCAAGCTGCTACTGCCGAGCTCTGCAGGCTGTGACATACAGGTGGACCGCTACACTTAGTCCTAAACTTCTTTTCTTTGTCAGAAAAAATAACAACACCTTAATTATAGGTCAACCTGTTAATTATTCTAGACGTTTAGTCGGCTCCGGGAGGACATTTTCCAACCTATTGGCATTTACTGACCCTGGCCCGTTGTAGAGGCTGATGGCTGATGCTGCCTCCACCTTTCATGTGGAGACGCAGATCATCACCCTGCATGGAAGCCTCACAGACGAGTAGCATTTAACGGCCACTTTTGCTAAAAATGTGTGTTCACGACATGATTTTCTCCACATTACAGCTAATGCAGATTCCACAGAGCTTAGAGTTGTGTTCAGTGAACGTTGCAAATTCAATTTCCTCTGTCAAAACACTGTTTGTTGATAGATGGCAGACTAATCAGATAGTCATTAGGTCACTGGAGAACTATAATAGTTTATTCATTTGTTTGTTTTTTATCTTTTATATATTGTAATATTGTTATTTTCTTGCGTCGTTGAGTTGGAGGCATTAGACATGAGAGTCTCACATGAAGTTATGTATAAACATGTGTTATATTGTGTTCCAGAAGTGCCACAGACCCAGTTGGTCAGGAGGTGATCTGGGCTCTTGGAGCAGGTTGTAGAGACATCATCTCCCTACAGGTGGCGCCACTACATCCATGGTAATACACCGAGAAACTGACTTGTGTCTTAATTACTTTGATCCTAACAACACGCTGTTGTTAATGTTGTATTATTTATTACTGTTTGGGTTCTTTTTTTAGCCAACAACCTGCCCGCTTCAGTAACCGATGTCTGCAGACGATTGGAAGATGTTGGCCACACCTCCGTGCTCTCGGGGTGGGAGGGGCTGGATGTGGCATTCAGGGTTTGGCCTCACTGGGTAAATGTTCAAATCAAATTAGAACATGGTTGTGCACTGGCAAACTTCATTTTCCCAAGAGATTATGTACCCACTGATTTATAAAATAAGAAATCATAGTGAATAGTGAAATCATAGCTTACAGTTTACCAATTTTGAATGTAGATGGTATCATTATCTTACAGTCATCATATAGTTTAATCCCTAGTTACATTATTAATGTTAAAGCAGACTAAACTTATTTTCAGTTTACTTTTATGATAATATATTGTATATATCACATATACATGCCACTCTGTGTGCTGTTACATTATTATCTTCCATGTCATCTGTTTACCTCCCTTTTAAAACCACAACCACCAGCGAGGAACTGCATGCGCCTGCAGGTGCTGGAGTTGGACCATGTGAGTGAAATCAACCAGGAGGTGGCAGCAGAGGTGTGCAGAGAAGGTCTGAAAGGTCTGGAGATGCTGGTGCTGACATCCACACCGGTCACTCCCAAAGCCCTGCTCCACTTCAACAGTGAGTGACGACAGTCATATCTATTTATTTACAGTCATATCTATTTATTTACAGTAATATCTATTTATTTACAGTCATCTGATTTATTTACAGTCATATCTATTTATTTACAGTCATATCTATTTATTTACAGTCATATCTATTTATTTACAGTCATCTGATTTATTTACAGTCATATCTATTTATTTACAGTCATATCATCATATCTATTTATTTACAGTCATCTGATTTATTTACAGTCATATCTATATTTACAGTCATCTGATATTTATCATCTGATTTAATTACAGTCATATCTATTTATTTACAGTCATCTGATTTATTAACAGTCATATCTATTTATTTACAGTCATCTGATTTACAGTCTGATTTAATTACATATCTATTTATTTACAGTCATATCTATTTATTTATAGTCATATCTATTTATTTACAGTCATATCTATTTATTTACAGTCATCTGATTTATTTACAGTCATATCTATTTATTTACAGTCATCTGATTTAATTTACAGTCATATCTATTTATCTACAGTCATCTGATTTAATTTACAGTCAAACTGTAAAGACTTGAGAAGAGAACGTGCGTCTACATTTACAAATGCTTTGTCTCCGTCCTCCTTGCCCTCATGTAGGTGTTTGCCGTAACCTGAAGTCCATCGTGGTTCAGATTGGTATAGAAGACTACTTTGAGGACCCCAACAGTCCTGAAGCCAGAAAACTGTTTGATGAGATGGTTAACAAGCTGCAGGTAACAGAGCGAATGCTCATCATCTGCTAATGAGTCACTCACTGAGAAACATCAGGATAACGACCATACACACCTTCAAACTCACACCATTGAAACATGTAGGAATGTTAGAATGTTACACATTCCGTTAGGTTGGTCCCCAGAGGTGAAAAGTCATGAATTACATTTACTCGCGTTACTGTAATTGAATTTTACTTTACTTTACTTTACTATACTTTACTTTACTTTACAAAATTCACACACCAGAAACTTTGGCAGTGAATGATAAGGCGTTATGGCGCTAATTGGGGTGAGAAAGTGAAAGCATTTGTGACCTTTGACCCATTATGTGTTTACATCTTTTATTTTGTCAGCACTTTCATTTGTAAAGGTCTGTGTGTCCACAAGAAAGAACCCCAACCTTGTCAAAAAAGTAACTAGGTATACTTTTACTGTGAGTGAATTTAAAACAGGCTACTTTTTCACATTTTTATACCAGTACTTTTACTTGTACTGATGTAAAATTATATCAAAATAGTGGTATTTTTACTTGAGTAGAATATTTCAGTTCTCTTTCCACCTCTTTCCCTACAATTTCGGTTGAACAGTATAATGACAATAAATATCCTTTCCTTCCTTCCTTCCTTCCTTCCTTTTCTTTTCTTGGACGCAACCTTCTTTTGCCACTTTCAGATAAACAAGCAGAAACAGTGTCCGATGTGCTTGTTCAAAAACCAATTGCTTCTTTAGAGATTAAATTGTTTGCCGATAGGTCATTTTAGATTAAAAACAACTGATGTTAGGTGACCTTTCCCTGTTTGATGTGATTTGAAGTGATTGATCACTGAAAAATTGAAAAACAGCTTCTATTTGCTGGATTCCTGGTCTATAAAAGATAAAAGATGATCAGAGTTTTCTACTTCCTTTTGACAGTTTTAGACTCACAAGAAAAGAACTATTCCCAACTTCTTCTGCCCACTCTGTCAGCCGTGTCATACACTCATCACTTTATTATACAACGACTCTTCCATCCACCCAGTGCACTGTTGACTGTGTGAATGTTGAGATGAACACTGAGGCGACGTGTTTCGAGGTTTCCACTCTGTTGAATGCTTTCTAATGATTTTTTGAGGCAGCACGTCCTTGGAGTCATGTACGACTATAGCTACATGACTAACTGTTAAGCCAACAGTTATTCAGAGGTGGAGTTGCGGCTATTTATATTCAACTACTCACCATTCAAACCGTGACTCAGTCTCTGAAGTTCCCGTGAAGGCTGGTGGTGGATGTGCTGCTGATCACTACAGCAGAAGCTCGCGGTGAGAAGCTCAGGTCATTGTTTGAGCTAAACCACACACACACACAAACAAGAGGTAAAAAAAAAAAGTCCACGCAGTCCTAGGGTTTATTTATGTTCTGTTTTTATGAGTCAGTTTCCAGGGTGTTTTTCTTGGACGTTGACTTGTTTGCGGCTTCTGCAGGGGTGACTGTCGTGAAATAATACAGTCATCATCCATTCATTCATTCATTCATTCATTCATTCATCTTCTGCTAATTTATCCTCCACATGAGATTCATGTGGGGCGTGAAAGACAGTGGGTCACACCCTGGACATGTCACCAGTCCATCACAGGGCCACCTATGGTCAATTTAGAGTGTCCTATTTGCCTAATCCCCAAATCTGGGATGAAACCGGAGAACCTGGATAAAAACCTGCGTATAATTTTTTTGTGTAAAATTAAAACTCAGCAGACTTTTGAATTGTCAATTGTGGGTTGTTTTTAAAACACTGTGGTCAAAAATTATCCGTCTCCTCATTCTGGGTTAATGAAAAGCAACAGTTCATACAATCAGGTGAGTGTGCACAAAAAAAGTATAATTATTTTCTTAAAATGTACACATTGGGCCTTTATTATACACTTTTTTTATTCTAAATTGAAGAGGATATAAAAGAAAAAGACACGGGGGAATAAAAGTAGCAATAATATTTTGCATTTATGGTAAATATATACATGTGTTGGTTCTGATTGATATTCATTTATATATTCTACTCTTTTCTTTCAGGCTCTGAAGAAGAGACCCGGTTTCTCCAAAATCCTGCACGTGAAAGCAGACAGCCTCTGCTAACACCTTTTGTGCAGACTCTTCAAATCTTGCCGTGCGGTGCCATCTTGGCTCCACTCATTCAAAAAGATCCAGCTGTTTTTCAGCCCAACCTATGGAGCTGCATGCTTCTGCAGCACCAACAGAAACAACAGAGGCTCACCACGATGAACTAGGACCAAGACTCAATGTGCATATACTCCACAGGTTCACATGCAAAACAGAAAAATCACATTTACTGTTCCAATGTGGGAATCATGAATGAAAACAAGTCAGGAGGCGTACGTGGTCTAATAATCGCACTAAAACGTGACCCGTTTTAAACTTCACACACTCAGATAGCCCAAAAATGATAAGACCCCAGTTTCTCAGTCCTGTTTTGCTTTCACCGTAAAAGTGAGCTCAAGAAGCAGCAGCGCTGTATTTACCCCGTCTGCGTCTGCATAACGCTTGGTGTTAAAAACCTGAGGCCAGCTTCAGCTTGTGGGCAGGAGCACATCGTACAGCAGCAAACACACTTACCACAGTGAATTATGTCCGACAGTCAGTGGCTGGTTTAAGAAAAGCAAGAAACAGGAGCTTTACGTTTGTTTGTTTGTGTGCGTGCGTGAACGAGTGAATGCGTAGGTAGGCGAGCTGAGAACTGACGCTTTCACACGGCGTGTCCTGCACAACTGTATATCGAAAACTTGACAATGGACGACGTGTAACACTTCCTGCTTCCACCCTGAACAGAAACATGCTGCGGCAGCTCCAGGCACAGCAGAGGACGGCCGAGCTTAAGAAAAAACAAAAAACAAAAACACAGACCCTGACAGTCTATTAGCCGCTGTCAGGCAATGATGCATTTTGCCGCCTCTTACCATCCGCTGCTTCCTTCCAGCATTTTGTCACAAACCTGGACTCATCTTTGTAGATTCAGTGTCTGATTTTGCTCTTCACTAAGCCTGGGACGTCGGTCCACCGCGCATCTCTCCCAAAACCCAGTGCCATTTGGATCAGTGTCTGTCCTCATGTCTGTGAGCGTCTTCTCCAATGTGCCATAAACAAGGGAAGAGGGGCCGTGTAGGGCAGACGTGAGTCGTGCTCCATGTGGACTGGGCTCTCCAGGTGCAGAACCATAGTGGTAGTGTTTATATATCATGGAGGTTTCATACTTTCTCAAACTTAACAGTGCCATTTCTAGTCACATGGCTTGATACGTCTGAGCTCTTGTACAATCCTTATTTTTATTTATCAGCAGACGTCCTCTGGCTCCCTCTGCTGGTGTTGTTACGCAGCTCTCAGCCAGTGCAGCATATGATGTGTCGACACTGCCTGCTGCGTCGATCGAGTCTTCACTGTCACCTTCAAATTAGCACAATTCTGGGATATAATTAAGTGTACAATGCGGAAACTTTGAAGATGTATGAGTAGCAATACTAATCAGTGTGTGACACTGAGTGTACACTCCTTTATCTGTGATCATTCACCGGGGTGTTCCAACAGTTTAAAGGTGATAGAATGTCAAATATTGACATTTTTCGGTGACCTTCGGTGTAGTTCCCAATTCAAAACATTTCAGGAGCGTGGTCAACGAGTTTTTGGAAAGATGGAAATAAGATGCTGCGCTTGTACCTCGCGTTCATGACTGTGTTTGTGCACATTGACTGAAACACACATACGTGTCCCACTGTCGTTTATTTTAGAAACATTTAACCACTTTGGTTAATTTTAGCGTGTCAGCAACAGGTGGCGATTGAAAGTGAAGGTCTAAGTGGAAAATCTCCACTGCAGACCCTCGTTTTTCTTCTTCTTCTCTGGTCAAGACGTTTTTGAGAGGGGAAGTGAGGCTTTTTCTGGGTTTGGTAGAGTTCAACATCTGCGGATATGCCCTATGTTGAAGTGCTATGAGTAAGGTGATGGTGGGTGGAGCTACAGACCAAACCAAAACAGTTAGCGGTCTACAATTGAAAAGTTATTTTGGGGAACATACTGGCTGCATCATTTGTTTATCAGTGAAGCCAGTATTTCAAGTGAGCATGTTTCCACCTGTCATTCTCTGATGACACGTCGTCCGTCTTTCTAAATACCAAAATCAACTTACAAGTGGTCAATCCCTCTCGGTGTGTCACCTGTGGCTCTGCGGGAGATTTTGTCAAGGATGATGTCATCGGGGTCATCTCGAGATTGGCGCTAAACGCACTCAATCCACGTGTGTTTGAAAGATGTAGGCGTTTACGTGGCGGGGAAGGTCGGATAAAAGAAAAGGGTTTTCGCTCAGTGTGGACTAAAAGTAAGGATTTCCTGTTTTCCTGCTTCTTCTCTGGAGAGTCCCCGTATGAAAGTGCAATACTAAAGTACTCCTTTTAAAAAGAGCTATCCTGATTCTCAGAAATCACGCACACCGTTTGGAAACATTGATGAGGACAATATCTGTCACCGTGTGCGCCTTGTTTGTTTATTTAACCTAAAGTAACATTCATGCAGTGTTTCTGTGAACACTGAGCAGGACATTGTAAATGTGGCTTCACTGATGATTTTTTTGGTCGGGCGTATTGTCGTCATGATGTTTGAGGTTATTGCACGAGAACATGTCGTCATGTTCTTCCCAGTACTGCATATTATATTATCCTACAGTGGTTGTGATTATCTGCTCTGGGTCCGTCGGGAAAAAGGGGAAAAAGGTTTGTGGGGGAAAAAGGTTTCACAGCAGAGATGAGACAAAAAAAAAAAAAAAAGCACTTGTTGATTTTAAGTTTTAGACAATCCTGCCTTCGCGATCAGCTATTCTGTATATAATGTTTGTAAAACAAAAAGAGAGGAAGACAAACAGGAAACAGGAAAAAAGGACCAACATTTGATGTTCTATAATATTAAGGTCATACATATGAGTGGAAACAGTTGAAGTTTACAGGTCATTATTCTGTAAGCGTCGTTTTCTCCAAAGTTGAATGAAGGAAACATAGAGAATTATATTATGTATCACAGTTAGTGTTGACAATTGAAGTTGTGTATTAGATACTTTATATTCAATGTGCATCAGAGTCATATAGAGATGGAAATTATTTAAGAAGAGGATAAAGATGATTATTCAGCTATTTATTTCTATATAAAAAAAGAGAGCGATGTGTATAATGTTAGCATGTTTGTGTTCAAGCATCAATCATTAAGTTGCCTTCTTAACTGTTCTGCTACTGTGGCAAAGCAAATTATTAGATGTTTAAAGAGCTTTGATTGCCTGCAGGTTAATAACGTTTCACTTTATTTGATTCAGTCTGTTGTTGCACTAGTGAGATAAAAAAAAAAAGAAAAGATATCAGATATTTATTATAAGAGTGTTGTTTTCAATGTTTAGCTATTTCTCTGTATTTGACAAAATATGATGCACTTTTTTTCCTGAACACTTTTATTGGCCTGTTGGTCAGAAACAGAAGCGTTTTTTTGTTTTTTTGTTCTGTGAGTGGAACGTCTGGTGCCATCTACTGGTGAAGTGCGAAAGACTTAACTGTTGGTTTACATGTCTGGGTTTTTTTTGCAGGAGGACGATTTCCCCCAAACATGGCGATGATATATGAACCTGGTTTTGTGGAGAGACGTGTGTCGTTGTTTGGGAAGTTACAAAGAGTGATTTAGGTACATGCAAGTGCTTTTTTTTTTACGTTCATAGCCAATATGACCTTATTTTCACCCTCGTATGAGTTATTTATTTCACGCTCATACCAACAGTTCAGCCAGAAGAATGTGTTTTCTCTTGAATTTCCATTCTCTTCACGTGTCCACTTGATTTCTGATTAATTTATTCATTCAGCCTGAAGCACCGCCCACAAAGGGAGGCGCTTCCTTATTCACGTGTATATTTAATTTCTTAAACTAAGACTTAGTCCTTTGTTGCAGTGACGCCAAGTCATCCAGATATTGTCTGTGTGTCCATGTTCCTCTCTGTAAATATTTTATGTATGAATGATTGTATTCATGCCCGTTCATTTGAATAGTATTTTACACATTACCTCAACACTTATCTGGGCAATTAAGTGTGCAGTTTGTCTTTGTAGTATTATTATTTTTGAGTTATTATTATTTCTGACTACCATCACTCGGTATGCCAATCGATCAATGAACGTCATACTTGTCGCTATGGCGACAAAATGGATTTTGTTGCTGTAAAAAAACGTTCCCAAAAAGCTGATCCTCCTAACAGTGACTGCAATAGATGGAAATGTTTTGCTACTCATTTTCACTCGTTTGTTGTCATCAATAAAAATTGCTTTAAATTGTATTTGTTAAATCTGTAGTGAGTGATTACAAGGTGGAAACTAACTTCTTAAAGACTATTTATTTGTTCCTAATGAGCAAAGTAGGGAAGTAGTAACATGTTAATACCATTTTATATCCATCATAATCACCAGAGGGATTGGGGGGGATTCGAGTTACGTGACTCGAGTCTGACTTAAGTCGCAAATCTGAGGACTTGCTTGATTGACGTTGGTGAAAGACTCGACTTGACTGATTGACACTCGTGACTTCAGACTCGACTTGGACTTGAGTAAAAATTGGATTTGGAGTTCACTTTGCGGTTTTGTTTTTGAAACAAGGAAAACACTGTGTCTCTGATTTTGTGGACTTACTTTCAAACCTGGCAACCCACCAAGGGACGGAGCACCAGAGATGGATGAGGGAGACTACAGACATGGAAAGTGCTATTCCAAAAATAATAAGGTAAGATAATAATAAGCCAGCAGTGGATACTGGTCCCACTTTGAGCACAGCTTATTAAGATATGAGAGGTTTTTTAGAACTGCCTCTGAATCGATTATGCATTTTAATTAAAGATTTACTTCAATATGTGGAATGGTAAATTAGAAATTAGTTTGGTATTATATTACAATAATGTAATAATGTTGACCTTCATGTTAGCTGGTTTTATTCTCACTGGTCTGAGTTGGAGCTAAAGAAAATGTTACGATAGATTAAAGTAATATGAAGTATTACCAAAGACACATTTGGAATTCAAATATTCTCTAATGAAGCTGAAATCAGATTAATCTCCTTTGCGTTGCAGCTAAATGATCAGAAATGGGAACAAATTCATCTTAACACCTGAGGTAAGTGAAGCGTCTCTGACTGAGTGGTTTCAACCATTCAGTTTTATTACAATAGAGGTCACGATGGGCTCTGCTGTCTGTGACTTCCTGTCTGGCCACTGTGTCATCATTTCCTGTTTTACCTTTAAAATAGCTGGCCCCATGTGTCTGTTCTTTGACTTCCTGCCTTTGTGTTGTTGTGGACAGTTTTCTTTATACCTGTTCACCTGCTGATCAACCAGTGATTATCTGCCAGTGTATTTACTCTCCTCTCGTCCCTCTGTTGTCTTGCTGTTGACTGAAAATTAACATTTCCTTTCCAATAATCTACATCTTCTACTACCACTGTGCTTTCATATATCACTTAGTCTTTTACTCATCAGACATATTGATAAAAGGCTGTGAAGAAAAATGACAGGAACTGTACTGCACTTTATATTTAATACTTATTTTATACTTTAATATAATAATATATTATATACAATTAAAAAAAAACGCCACAGGGACATGTCGTCTTAGGTGTTTGTTTTTAATAGTAAATAAATGTTATTGTTCAGGTCTACTTAATTAGGTTTTGTTTGAAATTGCTTTTTATATACTGTAAAATAACAAAAGAAAACTTCCACTCCTGAATCTCCAACTGCTGCACAGACTCGAAATCATCGGGATATTTTAGTATCTGACACCTTCCTCTTCTTTTTCTTTCAGTTTCTCCCCTCAGGGGTCGCCACAGCGGATCATCTGCCTCCATCTTGTCCTCTCCCGTGTGTCCTCTTCTGTTACACCAACTGTCCTCATGTCCTCCTTCACACATCATCCACGCTCCTTCTCTGTGGTCCTCCTCTTCTCCTGCCAGCAGGAGGAAAAGAGGAACATCCTTTGTCCAGTGCAAGTGTTTTTTGTTTCCCTTTGGTATTCCATGCTTACATTGTACTTCTAAATGACCTCATAGATTGTCATCCGTATGGAGCGTGTTACATTAGTCACATGGTTTTTACTGCCCAGCTTTATAACTCAGCCTCTGCATTTGGGTCATATGATTATTAATATTCATTAATATTCATTATTACAAGAAATGAACTTGCTGATTTCAAGCTGCTTGGTGTTGTGAAAAAGTGGGTTTGACACATTGAAAAAAAACTTCTGTCAAAAAATATGACAAAAAATAGATGTTCAACCTTTAAACGGATGGTTTATGGTGCTTTTTAAATGAAATTTTAAAAAGTTAACATTAGTCTTTGTCCTGTTTACGCTAAATAGTCCAGTCTTTGTTTCACAAAGGAATGATAAATGTTTTTTAACCCTTAGAACACAGAGCATTTCCACCGCTTTTTTCCATTACTATCTTTAAACAAACAGCTTAGATAGAGGCTATAAGAATGTGTAATATGGAGTGCATTACAGTATATCCTGTTTTTCAGCACAACTTAGACAATCTGATGAAAAAAAGCCATTTTTTACCAACTCCATAAACACACCTGAGCAAAAGGTACTCAAAATGTTTAAGATTAAATTTGTGAAATCTGGAACTACGTCACAGTTCAGAGGCCTATTTTGTGAACAAAAAGAAAAGAAAAACAGTCTATTTTGTGACTTCTGCACAATTATTGCTACTTTATATTACTACTAAAAATGCGATATAAAATGAATCATAACTTTGACTCAACAACACATAAGAAGACGAGAAAAACAGCTGAATATGTGACCTATAAACACACACACCCAGGATGTCCATATAAGGAGTTTATTAAGTGTATTATTCTCATGGCAATAAACCAAGCGTGCACCTGCGGCACAGATCCGTGCCCCACGGTGCACTAAGGGTTAAATTATGTATTCATTCATTTTTTAACCATCTTATAAAAAACGTTATTATTATTATAATAGTTATGCATTATAATCGAAAATAATAATCTGCACTGGATGTTACACATGATGTTATTTTATTCTTCTCCTCTGAAGCGTTAATGGTTAAGTCGTCTCTGCAGCCTCACGTGTTCTCCTGCTGGACCGGGACTCCTGCCAGAACTTTGTCCCTGTGTATCCCTCTCTGCTTTCCAAATGTCTGAATGGGGGAGGGAGTGGGGGACTACACTGCCCACAGAAAACAAGGTTTCAGCTTTGCACACACACACACACACATACACATACACACACAGGAGAAGCTTTCAAAGGACTCCCATGAATCCTGGTCCAGTCCATGTCACAGCTTTGTCAATGAACCCCCCTCCGATCACTGTTAAAGTGTAATATGCAGATGCTGAGTCACAGTGATGCGAGCATGTGAATACTAATGATGTCTGCTTTATCTTGATTTTCCTAAAACTATATTCCAAAGCCATAAGAAAGAAAAGAAATAAATTCAGTGTCCAAAAGTGCAGACAGTGAGAAATCCAGTCAATGATTTTTTACCTTAGTCCTGGTCTTAATGAGACACAGCTGTGTTCATGTATTCACTCAGGGCTCAGGGGGAAACTCTGTTACACCATGTTATGGCAAGTCTTTGATAATCTTTCGTGAAATGTAACACAAACTCTCACTGAGTGGAGCTGTGAGTGGATTCATCGGTTTTCTGTGGCCTTGACACTTTGAGAGTGGTTTGCTCTGGAAAACACCAAAAGAAAAATGAGAAATGTTGTGGTTTTCAGTCACGTTTGCTTACCTTTGAGCAGCATAACTCTATTATATTATGGGGATGTAGGTTATGGTACAATAATGATTATACTATAACACTTTAAATTACAGTACAGTAACGTGGTTACAGTAATAGGCAATAAAGATCCACTATTGTGGAACTTCCTTTTGATTTCTACTGCAGTTTCCAACACAGTCATAACAACAGAAATGTTGTAGCAGCTGCTGTTTTAATCTTATCTTCCCTTTTTGATGAATTTCATGCTCTTTAATTGTTATTAACAAGGAATGTTTACATAATATTACTCCGCTATTACACACTATTACCATCATTTTACCACGTAGTTACTGTACTGTCACGTAAAGTGTTCATTTTTGAGTGTGTTGACACTGTGGCGCTGAGTGACCTTGGCAAAGGTTTCCACTCTCTGAGTTATTCTCTAAATATACCACTTACTGTCAAAACACACTCTTAATCTGACCAATATCACTGACCTAGAGTGTTTCGCCGGTGACGTACATCACTGACAGTAAACTTTGAGCTGTGGTGCTCAGGTCGGACTGTGTGTGTGTCAGTGAAAACAGTTTCCTGGCATTCTTTGATGCACTTACTGTAGCGCTCTTCTTGTTTGTGATGCTTCACTTCCTGATATTGTGCGTTTCCTGCCGGTGAGGTTTTCCGCCCCACCCTGATTAGTTTCACCTGTGTCTGTGGAACTCACTTTTTCTTTGGTGAGTTTTTTGTAGTGTTTCTGTCAGTCGATCTGTTTGTTTTCCCAGCCTCACCTTTGTCTCCCCCCGAGTTATTTTTGTTCCTGAATCTAACGCTCCAAGTCAAACGTGAGAGTTATTTTCTTCTTGCCTCTTTGGACAGTTCACCGCCTGTAGGTATCCTCAGTCATGCAGGTCATGTTTGTCATGTATTGCATCCACTCTTCACCCCTCCTCCTTTAAATATCTTGTTACTTTGTGTACTCTCCCTCTGTCTCTCCCAGTCATCATTTTACCACCACTATTCAACTTTTATTGTTGTTTTCATCAACGACTGTAGATCATTTTGCATTATTTACAACTATTATATCGTCAATTTGTCATTAGTGCCTCGTGTAATTTATGTTTGGCACTATACAAATAAAATTAAACTGAAGTGAATGTTAAGGACCAGTGTGTGAGATGTAGTGCCATCTAGGGGTGAATTGGTGTATTGAACTCCACTAAATACATGGCGGTGCAACATGGTGTGATATGGAAGGACTCTTTTATAATTCTTGATTTTCAAGTGAAAATTCATTAATGTAACAAGGGCCTTGTTTGCATGTGTGTGTGTGTGGGGGGTTTACTCTAGTTAAATTGCTGTGAGAATGATACACAACTCCTTATATGGACATCCTGGGTGTCACATATTAAGGCTTTAAAAAATGTGTTTTTTTTCCGTCTTCTTATGTGTTGTTCAGTCAAGTTAGGATCAATTTTAGTAGCGATATAAAGTAGCAATAATTGTGCAGAAGGTTCAAAAAAGACCGTTTTTCTTTTCTTTTTGTTAATAAAAAGTGAACTTTGAACTGTGACGTATTTCCAAATTTCACTAATTCAATCCGATTTTTAACATTTGGAGTACTTTATGCAGAAATGTTTCATCAGATTGCAGAGGTTGTGCTGAAAAAAAGGCTTTAAGGCTCTATATTGCACATTCCTATAGCCTCTGTGTATTGTATGTTTAAACATATTAATGGAAAAAAGCAGTTCTCAGGGTTAGGGCAGTAGCAGGTGCCTTCATTCCCCTAAATCTAAGTCCTGTTAACACTACTAGATGTAGAGCAGTCTTGACTGACTTTCCTTTTTCATTCTTGGATTGTATTTTCCAATCGCCTCAGAACCACGCTGCCCCTCACAAATGTCACTGCAGACAGTCACGCAATAATAAAGCAAAGGGCTGCACACAGTGCAAATAACAGAGAGGAGAGCTGTATATGTGTCACATTATTTTTAATCCCCGTAGACAGTTGCAGTTGCACATGCCCCGCCCACTTTGCGATGCACTATATACAAAAAATGTGAATTTTTTTAAGGTACACTAAAGAACCACAGTCTGAAACATTCCTGTGCATTGATTTTTTTAAATAATATTCAGTTTAATATACTATATTATAACTCATATAACTGCATTACAAACCAGGGAGTTTGATATTTAATAAACCATGTTTTTATCTTAATCAGTGCTAGAAATTAGAATATCTTTTTTTCTGAATTGATTTTTGAAATCCTCACATTTAACAATAAAACAGCTGCTGACACGTTTTAGTTAAAAAACCATATTCAGTATAACTGTGAATGGAGTTGCCAGTAAGTACAGAGAGAGATGGAGAAGATGTTGTTCTGTTGCTAATTAAAACTGTGTTTGTCAGTGATGAACAGGATTAACACTGTTGTCTAGTGAAGTGAGGACTAGGTTGAGGTTTGTTCCAACACCATCTGTCACTTTGGCTTCAGAGTCTTTTCTTTCCCGTCTGTGTGCACTCATGTTGTCTTTCTCTCACTGATTTAAAAAGATGCTAAAATGGTGGTTGTATGGAAACAGCTTTCATCTGTGCTCGTGCTTCCCTGGGAAATCTCGATGGCCGACCACGAGGCGGAGTTTATTTCTGTGTGCAATTAACAACACAACTGACCCAGCTTGATGACAATAGACTTTTTATTGTGTTAAAAGTTTCTAATTGTTTACGTTACATATAGAAGGCACTTACAAAAACCAAGTTAAATTACAAATGCTGTTAATATAAACATTAAATAGCCGATTTAAAAAAAAAAGAAAAAATGACAAATTAAAGATACGAAAATGACAGCACCATTGGCACTTTTGAACAGTACGTTCCAAATAAGATTTAGCATAATTTCAATCTACAGTACATTAGAAACAATATTCATTTATTATCAGTGTAATAATGCCCAAGCTATGCTTTAAAGTGTAACTTCAGTCATCAAGATAAAAAGATTTAAACCCCACAGTTTTATATTTATTTTAAACATTTTTCACCATTAGCCACCATTAGTTGTCTTTATTTACATATTAGGCTTTGTATGTTGAGCTCTGTGCAGGTCCTGGTACATCTCTACCAGGCGAGTGGCTTCTCTCTGTCCTGACAGCAAAGCACCATGGGTAGTGGAATAGTATTTCCTGTGTGTGGCCTCTCCAGCAAACAGGACCTGCAGAGGCTGAGGATGGAGAAGGTGGAGATCAAGATTAATGAGTGCAGAGAGTGAGAGAAGGAGACAAGCTTTAAAAACAGACTAAAAAAAAAAAAGATCCATCATATGAGCTTGACATGTTTTAGTTTCTATTTCTATCACTGATTCCCTTCATGCAGGACGCTGCAGTCACTTCCCAGAGGGCTTAACATGTCTGTTTGACAAGGGCTGAAGGCCGTCAGCAGAGGGGTCATGCTGCTCCTTCAGCAGTGATCTTACACCCCCACAACCCATTCTCCCCTTCACCCAGAGGGCATCAGGTTTCATGGTTGTGGAGTCAGCCTTCGTTACCCTTCTGACACCAGCTGTATTTGTCCGGCATGTGCTGGGATGTGACATGGAAGTGATGACACTGCCACATTAGCCACATGCTCGCCGAGATTCCGCAGGGAAGATTGTAAACAACTAAATGTACACCTACAACTGTAATGTGTAATTTTAACATTGAAGTAAAAGAGTTCACACAATGTTGATGAAGCCTATCAGCTCACCAAGACTGACTTTCTCAGTATAACCACATTATACGACCACATTCCTGCGATACACACAGGAACTTGACTTCAAAAGTTGACTTTTACAAGCTGTTTGTCTTTGTTGAGACAAACTCTGACACCACAAAACAAGGTCAGACCTTGTCCTTATCCTTATCCTTAAAACATGATAATAATTCTTTATTTAACCTTTATTTATACCACTCTTCTAATTGAGACACATAGTCTACTGTGTTTGATGTGACGCTGCAGTCATACCGGAGCCTTGGTGCTGTTGGCATAAGGCAGTGGCATGGCCAGTCTCTCACAGTCCTCACCGCTGGAGCCCACCCTGGTGAAGGAGTAGGAGCCCTGAATGTAGGGATTACTGCCCCACGAGGAGCGCAGGACGCGGCACGGCTTTGGAATGTCAGGGTTCCCTGAGGATGGACAGAAACGAGGAGCAAGTGAATACTGATGTGGACGGGAAGACGTATTGACCGTCACAGATTCCAGTGCAGACCGGAATCAAACCACTTCCATCAAAGAATGCAGCTGCATCAGCTGAGGGCCTTTCATTAGGACGTCCTATCTGTCAAGACTAATCAACTCACAGGCCTCTGGCACCAGCACACACTATATGTAATTAAGCAACAGCTGAGAGGATTAAACCACAATGACCTAAATGAGTGCGTGCGTGTGTGCGTGCGTGTGCGTGTGTGAACATTGGAAGACCTCATCAGGTGACAAGAATGTGTACTCACACCGTGACCTATTTCTGAGGCAGACTACAGAGCCTTTCTGTACTTTAGAGGCTCTGCACCCAGTCATAATCTACAACCTTTCATGACATGGAGATTGATCAAATGTCAGTAAAGGAAATGGGTTCTTCGTCGCCTCGAAAAAGCAAAATCACTCCCACTGCTCAGTGCTGCCTCTGTGGTGGTGACAGCAGCGCTTTGAACTGCTGCTCACTGACACCTGAGTCATTCAGCTGTGTGGGGTTAGGGTTAACCCTGTTTTCTTTTCTTTCATGAAAAAGCCCCTCACGTCACAGCCGAACGCTTCTGTCATTTCCTTTAACACAAACACAATGAGCAATTGTTGGGTCATAATTCGTATGACTCACTGCACTAACGGGCTCGGTCTCCTCAGGCTATTATGTTACCTTCAGGTTACTCATTCTTCATGACAGATTAACCAGAAGAGAAACATGGAAGTCGGCATTTCCTGTCAGACAAAATCTATATCAGGAGTACAAGGGATAGTACGGCATTTGCCTGTATGATAGTAAGATATCTCCTGTCTCTTTGGTGAGATAATGATTGAATGAAAAATAAATAAGTGAAAATAAACAAGCTAAACATTGTTTCCCTGTGTTCTGACCTGTAAAGCGTCTCAGCAGCTCAGTGCAGGTCTCCGCCACTGTTTCGTCGTCACAGCGCTCCATGTACAGCGCCTCCTGCCCACAGATCCAGCCACTCAGCATGTGGCCATAGCGCTCAGGAGGGTAGAGGACGTCAAAGCTGCAGATCTTCTTGTACCACAGGTCCTCGGGGTAAACGGGCTGTTCCAGCTGAGCCTCGTCCTCCCACACAAACTGAATACTGTTGCACTCGGGGCTCCAGAAGGGCTCTTCGAACTCTAAGAATATCTTATCGGTCGTGCTGATGCCCAGCTTCTCAATGGCGAGCACCTTGTCGTCTGGTAGCGACGGGGAGAACATGGCTTCATGGTTCTGCTTCAGCACACCCAGAGAGGCCGTCACGATCACGTGGTCGGCCATGATCCACTCCTCGTCTTCACACTCCAAGAAAATCGGGCTACGTAGTTTCACGGGGTCCCGGCGAGGCCGGCAGCTGTGGTTGTTTTCGTTGTGGTTGTTGTCCCGGATGGTGTCGTCGCTCTTGTCGATCACCTCCTGGCGCTGGGCTGAGAAGTTCCAGTGGATGCAGCGGATCGGTTTGCTAAGGCAGACAGTGCTGGAGGGGATGTCTCGGGCCAGGAGCTCCACAATCTTCATAAAACCTTCGGGAATGACGTAATGTGCGCCAGGGATCTCTGTCCACTCACCAAACTCACTCAGAGACACCTCATCCATACTGGGAGAGCTGCTTTCACAGCTCTCCACCTGAAACAGAAGCACATATTTAGTATTTCTTGTAGGTAAATGTAAGGAAACATGCAACAGAAATGATTACTGCACTACTTTCAATGTCAACAACTCATTTCTCCAGCTACAGTTGTGCACAGCTGCAGCATCATTAAACTGATGCTGCATACATTTACACATTTTGGTCTCTGAAAACATAATAAAAGTGACTAAAAAGTTCACATCTCTTTCTATTTTAGTGCACTACTAGCGATATTGCGTGTACTTTTTTATTATTAAGCGGTTATTTTTTCACAGATGGGGTAAAAACAAAGGCATCAAACATTGGCCGTCAGCTGCACTTATTTCTAAAAATCAGCATTGGCCTCAGTCATAAAAAAACAACATATAAGTCGACCTCTATTAAAACCAAATGTTTAATTTAGTAGACACACACTGGTGGTGAGTTAATAAAAGTGCTACTGTCGCTGCCTCATTAGCTGCTGATGCAGAATGATCGCAGAGCCCCGGATTACCAAAGGGCTTCTCTCTTTTCTGCTGCATTTAAAAACTGTGTGGGTGTGTATGTTGGGATCATCGCTCAAGTAACATGAATATATTAATAAGCTGCTGGCACTCAGTGACATCAGACAATAATGATGAAGACTAGCAGTGTTACTGCTGTAATGATGAGAGCATAGAGTGATTTGCTTCTTCTGGTGTGTGTGTGTGTGTTAGATAGGAGCGCTAATCCTGTAAAAGTGTGAATTACATCAAGTTTTTATAAAGAAAGTAAAAGAGTGTCACCACTGAATACCCACCATGCAAACCAAACAACCGCTTTGACAATTTTCATTCAAAGGGAAATTCAAACGCACGCTCAGACAGACATCAAGATCTATGGAGAGTAGACACAAACACACACACACACACACACCTTGAGGTATTGTTGAAGCATGGACAGTTTGAGCTTCTTGGTGCTCTCAGAGTCATCAGGATCCACCGTGATCCTTTTGCGCACCACGTCTCGCGTGAAGATGCCAACGCTGTTCTGGCTCTCGGCGCAAACTGGCTTCCCATTCTGGAAGAACTCCTGAGTCAGCTCGTACACCTAAAGCCGGGTCAAGGGTGAGAGACGGAAGAATGGGGAAGGATGTAAAGAAAAAAAAGAGGAAACAAAAGAAACAGTTTAGTTCAGTACAGAGCAGATTATGACCTGCATCTGATGGGGTCAAATGCACAGTGGACAAAGTTTAAGTTTACATCCATGTTTGTCCAGGCTAAGTGTCATATGTAAGCGTAAAGGACTTTGTTATTTATTACATTACTTGATTATGCAAATAGGGGGACAGTTATGTATGTGGATGTCTATGAACACAAAGTAATACTGGGTATAAGTGCATATTTGTATTTCTGTATTGGCAACCGTGCTCCTGCAATGTTTTAAATTGAGATTGCAGTAACCTTTACAAATGTTCAGGGTCACTGTTATATTTGACATATTTCACCTTTAATGTAACTAGGAGTATTATGTCTAGAGCTGAAACAATTGATCGATTATCAATCGATTACTAAATTAATTGACAACTGTTTGGTTAAAAGCTTTTTTCATGATTAAAACAAGATTTTCGATTTTGATTTCGTTTAAGCTTCTTCTTAAATTCTTCATTTCTTTGCTCTGGATAACAAAGAAATTATTCCAGGTTTGACTAACACATCGATCAACATTTTTTAAGGTTTTCTGATATTTTATGGACCAAACTATTCACCGATTCATCGAAAATAATCGACAGATTAATTGGTTATGGAAATAATCGTTAGTTGCAGCTCTAATTATGTCATAATTAGCCTGTGACAAAAGCATGACTTTGATTCATCGTTGAGCAAATCTGATTATCTCCGCTTTGAGTCCCGAGTTTTGTGACACACAAAACAAAAGAGAATAATGACACTACAAAACAATGTGTCAACTTAGGGCAAATGAAGAAGATTCTCAGCAGAGCAAAACATTTGTCACGCCAACACTGAAGCAAAATCTATAACATTCCTAGTTAGGTTATGGAAACTCCTGCACTCAGCCCACAGAATAATGAGTCATCTTCATGTGATGCTGACTATGAAGATACTCAAGGTGAAAAGGAATCAAGAGTCAAACGTGTTTCTCATCACTCTACAGTGTATCAGTCAGATCTGGGTGAAGTGCTGGATATGGCTATGACTTTGGAGTCTTTCCCATTAAGTCATTATGTTTATTTAAATATGCGTAGGTGGGTCACAGCAAACATACAGGTGCATGGGATATAAAAGAACAGTATGCCTTCTGTGTGTTTTTACCTTTCCTGGGACTGCTTTTCCAGATGTGACCTAGTTAAATGATAGTGGGCTGCTACAGAGCATTAAGAGGAGAAGCAGAACAATAATAATGTGCCATAGCTTGTTAAAATCAGCACGCTTTGGTGGTCATTTCACTTTATTCAAGAGCACTGCCACAGATATAAGCAGAGGTTTGGTGCAGAGACGGAGGAAAAAATCATCCCCCAGCATATTGTGTCCATTTTGTTTGCTCTTGAAAAAGCTTCAAGGTTGGAAAAAAAAACAAAAAAAAACCCACACATCTTTCCACACTGTGTTACAGCTGTGACCATGCCTCATTTGTGTCCCCTCACCTCATTGTACAGGTCACTGAACTCCTCCACCAGGTCCTTGGGGATTCTCTTCCCGACGTTGGTCTGGTAGTGAGATACGCCATTCTTCGTGTACAGGCTGATGCGTCCCACGCTCCTCTCCTCGTCTGTGGTGTCCTCCAGCAGCCCGTTGTCCTCTGCCAGGTGGTACACTGGGTTCCCAATGGCTCCATGGATCCACGTGGCTCCAAGTTCCAAAGTTGCTTTTCCTACAGAACAAAGTCAGCGTGAGTTTGAAAATAGACTGCTTTGAAAAGTGTCTTTGAATGAAAGAGTGCAGTCTGTTTTGCAAATGTACAAACATACTGAAGTGATTATTATGTTATCAATGTGGGCTTTTTATTGAAAAAGTTATTTGGGAACTTTGAACAAAGTGTTCTGACATGAATTGAACGGAAACAATTTACAATTGGCAAAAATGGAACAAAACCAGGGCAATTTCTTTTATAAAGTAAAAAATATAAAAATATAACGCATTACGATTTGTTTAAAACAGCATTAGAGCACTTCAGAATAAATGATTAGAAAAACAGGTGGAGTACAAACAAAACAGAAAAACAACAAAGTAAAACTAGACAAGATGATCTACAGCGTCCCCTTCTTTATGTTTAGTTTTCACACTGTGCACCATTAGCAGACTGTCACAAGCTTCTGCTGCTCATAACCAAGGACAAGTAAAAGAAAAATACTATTTAGAAAATGTGTAAACCAAACCACAATCTGAGACCTCCAACATTTGAAATACAATTCAGTCTAGATGCAGGAAAATACTCTTAACTCTGAGGCTCATCATAGCAGCCATTTTTAAAGAAATAGCCCCTCTTGTCCCACTTGACCTAAAAATAAATTAATAACATACATTTTAAAAAATGTACATGCTTTTAGTAATTTCCATAATAACAATATTTTAAATGAAATTATAGTTGATACCTTTTTTTAATGTTTCCTTTTCTCCACACATCTGGATTATGTTAGATGAAAATGTTGTTTTTTTTGTTTGTTTGTGTGTGTGATAGGAGCGTGTCTGTGTGCATGGGTGTGTCCGTCACACAGACCACTCCCCACTGATCTCAGAGGTCTTAGAGGGTATTAATAGATTCAAAAACAAACAATAAAACTTGGTGCCTTGTTGTTTGAGGATATCCTGTTATATTTCCATAGCATTAATAGTTTCAATGGAGATAAAAGATATTACTTTGGAGTAGAAGTATTTACTACAGTGTACAAATCCACTCACCTTGCTGAACACTGAGAACTCGACCGCCAATGTGGTCTGACGCCTCTAGCACGGTGACATCTGTGAAGCCGTTTTTCAGTAGGACCTTAGTTGCAGCAAGGCCGGCCAAGCCAGCACCAATCACTACTATTCGAGGCTGCCGATGAGTGCGTAGGCCGCTACTAAGGGGATCATCAGTGCTCTCTGACGAAATTTCACAACTTTGCATGCCGTCCAAGCTCCTCTTTGATAGACTCTGAGGAACACAGTCAAGATTGAACGTCAAAAATGGGACATTTATGCAACAGAACATCACAGTGAAGAGAGAGGACCTATATATATATAATGACCTATATACATGTGAAGATTGTGTGCCCATTGTGTTGCGTAATCCAGTGAATATGCTATAATACGCCGCCTTTGGTAGAAAAGAGCTTAAGTGAAGAAAGGTTGCAGTAACATCACAGTTCAATCCCTTTTGTCGCCCGTCTCACCCGTTTGTATTCCTTAATCAGCTCCTAATATTAACACGGGCACATTTCCATTATTCTCTGCCAGACTGCTTCTATGCCTTTGCAGCTTTACTCATCTTTTTTTTTTTGGTGTCCATTTTTAAATTTTTGCCCGCCTCTTTTTCTCATGTGCATGGTTTTCCTGCTTTCCTGTTGCTACTCACTGCCCCACACATCCTGACATGGCCAATGTCTCGTTCCTGCCCACCATGAACTGTGAATGGATTACTGAGAGTAATAAGGTCTACAAAGAGGTGCTTCTGTTCAACTTAGATTTGTTTTTTTAAATGCTATTTAATGTGTGAACACCGCAAATGATAAACCGATAATTATACAAACCGTTTATCACGATTCAAGCGTTTGCATTTGGAGTGTTTCTCTGAGTATGATCCACATTCTGTGATCTGTAGCGTTTTGTACGACACTGTACGACACTTCCTATCAGTGAAAAGACTGTGTAAAAGAAGAAAAAAGTCCTTTTTTTATTGCACTTTCTCGTATTACAATGAAACTGTTCAGCAGCAAAATACCAGAAAGAGTGAGGACTGCACAAGTGACCCTGTTACTCTGGTAAACAAAGCTGCTTGCTGTGAATGTATGGACAGCTGTGTGTAAAAACAACACAGTGGGTGTCCTTTCAGAGGATGTTCCTGTTAATCCAATAGAAAGACGTAAAAACAGGCATCACTGGGGGCCGTTTTTTTCCGCGTACTGTTATAACGGTGATTTGACTTTATTGTGAAATCCATGTGTTTTTCCCAGTCGAGACACGCAACAGCAACAACAGGAACAACAGTGAGTGAGTTCCTGCTGTTTCACACATATGCATAGATACATATACAGTACATGCTCCCCCCGCTTTGTTACCACAGCAACACTGAACACAGAGTTGGTAAATGTGGTACTGTGTAAAGAATACACACTGAGATCACACATGAATAAATAAATACAGAAATAAATAAATAAACGAATGAATGATTAAATAAATAAATAAATGTAACACAACTTTAACATCTTGGCATCTCTATTGGAAGAGACACCTGACCAACAACCCTGTGCGTGTGTGTGTGTGTGTGTGTGTGTGTGTGTGTGTGTACTGCACACTGCACACTGTTGAACATATAAAGAGGACACTCAATGTACAGGTGTTTGTGGAAAACAACAAACACACTTCTTGTTTCAGTTTCACTGACTCCCAGCACAGATGTGGGTTAAACCCACTAATCTGGGTTCAGTGTGCAGCATCTGACCTGACTATGTGACCACTGTGTCAAATGTGGGTCAGGACATGTGAGGATTTATTGAACGGGCGTTTCTATTGGAAACATACAATACGTAATTTGAACTATTATTATTCTCTCTGTTTATATCGACTTCACTTAACAGTGCTTCATTTTAGCCTGTCGTCGTGCTATACTGCACAAGCGTCGGTGTGTTTCCGTCATTCTGAAGTTGTCGTTCCCACACTCTGCTCAAACCACAGTTTCACACTGAATGACTTTTTTTGTACAAACCAAATAAAGCCAGGTTTCATGTCCAGTTCCAAAGTTCCCATTGCTTTGTAATAAATCTGCTCGCACACACAAACACATCTTTACTTGCAAAGAAAGGACAACAAACGACTCATCATTTGGATTCCTTGAAACTTGTAGCTGTGACATTGGCTATGTGAATAGACAAGTAAAGAGCGCTGATGGGCAAAGCTGGTCTCATGCGTTTATTTTTGGCAAGATAAAATATTAATTGCAGAATCACCTCTAGGACGGTTGTAAAATTACACCCATTATAATGTTACACAAACACACCTCAGGCTAAATGGCCTTTCTGTGACTATTGTGCGTTCAGGCAGTGCTTTGCAGTCCATGTTTTATTTTTGCACTGATGTTCAGCTGCTTTTTAAAAAAAATAAAAAATAAAAAAAAGGAAGGCACAAATATTTTCAGTGAACATTTTCAGTATTGTCAGTGCTGTGCAACTGGAACTCTTTTATATTCTGCAGCTGCTAAGGAACCAGGTCACAACAACACATCTGACAGAACAAGGATGGAGCCACAGGTCGTATTGTTTACTTTAATATTCACTATTTCATGTATTTGTGAGTGAGTGTGTTACTGTTGTGTAATTTCTTTTTTTACATGTATTCATGCTAAACGTTTACTGTGTCAAATTACTACTATTACGTGTTTTATTAATTATTTATTAATTAATTAATTAATTAATTAATTTATTTATTTATTTATTTATTTATTTATTTATTTATTTAAACAAAGCTGTTAGACTGAGTGAATGGCTGCCTGATTTACTTTTCTAAGTATTTATGGAAGTATTTATTTTTAAGGAAGCATTCATTGATACTTTTAACACACTTTTAATAGCTTATTTGCATTGGCATCAGGTTGGGTGTGCACATTCATATCCATAAATTTGTATCTGATTTCATCAACATCACATGTAAAGCGTGAGTCTCCTGCCCATAGTTTTTCCATGCAATGCAAATGACTCCCATCTCTGAGTAGCACTTGCATTTTGGGAATTGTATTAATGCCTCAAGTTTGTCTGATCATGGAAGACAAACTTAAATGAATGTAAAAACAACATATTTTGATTCAAAGCTATCTTTCTGGAGATGTTTTGTCCTTGTGAGGACATTTTGGCTGGTCCTCAACCATACACTGTATATATAAAATGGACATAGTCTTGCAGTGTCCATTTTAAAACTTGATTGACAGTGTTTCCATAAGTTACCCGTCTCAATCGCTAGTTTCAGGTCTTCTTCAATAAGGCATGATCTCAATTTTGTGAATTTTGTTCCCATTTAGATGAAAATAAACAGATAAGTAGAGCACATTTGTATAAGCACCAGTGTGATTGACAGCTGTCATTGTCCAGTGGGAACTGGGTTGTAGATGATGCCCCTGAATTTACGTGTGCAACTCTAGGTTAGGGTTAGGCATTTAGTTTTTAATTTAGTTAGATTAAGGTAATGGGCTAGGGATTGCATTACATCTATGAGTGTCCTCTCCAATGATACAAGAGTGTCCGTGTATGTGTGGTTAGAGGTATTACCCATGGTGTGGGGACCTAAATCTGTTTACACAGTCACATTAAGAGGACAATAATCAAGTCAATTATTACATTTAAAGGGGAAGACATGTTGTGTGGTTACAATCATGTTACAGTTAGGCCAGTAGTAGTTATTAAGGGTAGGGATTAGGAATTTAAGGGTCTAGGGAATGCATTCTGTCAGTGAGTGTCCTCACTTGCTTCTAAAACTGTAGACACAGTTCCTCACAGCCGTGTCAACACACTCACATCTACATCAGTCTGATAGTAAGTGTTAGTATGATAATGATGTTTGAAAAAGGCCAAACAAAGACAAAGACAAGTACACCACACTATATGTTCCCCTGGTAAATGTACACATGAGCAGCCTCAGCACAGTCACTCAGAAGTAAAGAATCCGCACAATAGAAATACAATAAAGAAAAATGTAATTTAATTAAGCTTTTATCTGGTTTATTTATATATCTCTTTTTTTCTCTCCCACTCTGATTTTTCCTGTTAAAAAGTTTTTGTTTTTTCTTCTCTTTCCACTTTCCACTATATACAAATACATTGATTTGATTTACATAACCATTTGACCATTGAATCACACGTGATGGTTATTAATTACATCAGTCACAGCTGATGGAGAAGGGGTGACTTGTGGGTGATAAGGGAAAATATCAATGACGGATCATAAACTTTTAATCTTCATTCGAACAGCTACTTTAAGAGATTATTATATTGTGATTTAAGAATCCCACAGTGTCCATCTATATGCTGCAGTAGTAAAAGCCTTAAGTGCCACGTATAAGCTGTGATGCCAAAGTGGCACCGGTGAGAAACAAAGCAAACTTCACTGACTTACTCTGATTCATTTTCTGTCAAAGACACAACGAAACAGATCTATTAAAGCAGGGAATAAAACAGCTGTGTGTGTGTGTGTGTGTGTGTGTGTGTGGTTATTCTGTCACATACAGAGAGACTGAGACCTACAATACACCAGTGTCACTAACATTTGATCTGACCCATCTACCGGCGCTTGTTTTTGTGCCGTGTGTTTTCCTCTCTCTCCGTTTACACGAACAGCTGCGTGACATTTACCGCAGACTAATGCGTGCGTGAAAACTCCGGTAAATAACCTCTTCTTATAGTATTTTTTTTTTTTAGGTTAATATTTGAATAAATCTCTGCAACCGGCCCCGACCACCACCGTGCCGTCCCGCTGTTATAAACAATGAGTGCGTGAAATGTGTTCGGAGTAAAGCAGCTGGTTTACCTGACTCTCTTGGGCTTCAGCTTGAGAAAGGAAACTGCAAGACTGCTCCGCTTTCCTTTGTGCCGCTTCTCCCTCAGACCGGCTCTGCTTTGTATTTATGCCTGGAAACCAGAAGCAGCCAGTTTTCCCGTGGCCGCTGCCTCCTCATTGATTATATATGAGCCGCGGTGACGACAGAGACCGGCCCTCCACTGAGTAAGTGCTGTGTAATACACACACACGCGTGTTTGCGGAGCATTCCAAGTGAGGACCCTCGTAATACATTCATAATAATACATAATACAGTCCCCAGCTTCTTACCCTAACCCTAACCATCACAACTAAATGCCTAACCCCAACTAAACTAAACACAATTCCATCCCGAACCATAAAACCAAGATAAGGCAGCCTGTGGCCAAGTGGAAAGGGAACTTGGCTTGTAACCGGAAGGTCCCCACCAGGTCGAAAGGGCTGGGGTACCCCTGAGCAAGGTACCCCAACCCCATTGCGCTACTCAGTTTGACAGCCCACTGCTCCTAATTCTAGGATGAGTCAAAATGCAGAGAATAATTTCCCTAAGGGGATTAATAAAGTATCTAAAATTAAAAAAAGCCGCTTTAAGATGTGACACAATAGCCAAATGAATATTCCCACGAATGTACCCAGACTTTATAACTTTTGAACCACATCCTTCAGAATCAGAATGATGTTTTCCTCTGTTTTTGGGCCATTTGTTGATATTAGCTCCATTCCTATGCAAAATAGTACAAAAACTCACTGGGAACTGTTCAGTAATGTTGGGTCAGAAGTCAGGCACTGAATACTCGGCGCACACACTGTTGAAAATGAGGTTTTAAATCTCAATGAGTTTTTTTTTACCGGGTTAAATAAAGCACCACATGGGTCTATTCTGGGGTCTTTGCTGTTTTCTACATAGATTTCCCCTCTGGTGGGGTCATCCCCAGGATTGGTATGTCCTTCCATGTCTATATAGATCAGGGGTGTCAAACTCATTTTTGTTCAGGGGCCACATACAGCACAATTTGATCTCAAGGGCGCCGGACCAGTAAAAATAGCAAAATAATAGAATAATAACCTACGAACAACAAGAACTCCTTTGTTTTTTCTCCTTTGTTTTACATTTAATGAAGGATAATTTTACAAAACATGAAATTTCTTGAGAAATATAAGTGCAATTTCAACAATATCATGCCTAAATTTACTATTTACACAGCACACTGGATCAATAAAGGCACAAACATTTAGTCACGGGTATCTGAAGCATTTGACATTACGTTTAGATTAACAAATTCATCCTGTGGGCCGGATTGGACCCTCCGGATTTGACACCCCTGATATAGATGATACTTAACTGTACCTACAGTACCCATTAAGGCCACAGATCACAGTGTCCTGAGTACACTAGAAGAATGCTTCTCTGATATACAGACGTGGGTGAATGATTGATTTTTTTTACACTAACAAAGCAGATATTCTGTGGGCCCAGAGCACTGCTGACCGATTATCTGTCCTGTCAACCCAGGACAAAAAACATTGGTTGGTGTATTTTATTTTCGAACTGCATGTTACAAAGGTTGTCCAGTCCAAGTATCATTGTTGAGATAAGACCCATACTTAATCACAGAAATGCTGAAACCATTATACAGCGTTTTATCTCATCCCTTTGGCCAAAATAGAACAATGTGAAGCATCTACAATATGTTCAATACTCATACAGTTCAACTTTAAGTCTAACTACTAAATATCACCAAGGCAGAGCAACTACTGGCAATGGGAATGGTGTTAAATCTGAGGTGTACTCATACATTTTTGTGTGAAAGAAGATCACTGTGATTGGCTGTTAAGCGCTAGTCAATCGAAGGATGACAAGGCACATAGAAATAATCGATTAATCGGTTCAAAGCTTTTTGTCATGATTAAAACAAGATTTCCGATGGTTTAAGCTTCTTAAATGTGAGTATTTTCTTAATTTCTTTGCTCTGGAGAACAAATAAATCATTAAAAGTTAATCATTTTTGGTTTGTGGACAAAACAAGACATTTGAGAGCATCATCATATCCAGGTTTTCTGATCTTTTATGGAGCAAACGATTCATCGAGAAAATAAGCGACAGGTTAATCGGTTATGAAGATAATCGTTAGTTGCAGCTCTAGAAATAATGAAAGAAGCAAATAACATGACTAAGGGCTAAGGACTTGTCACTGCGCTGTCTCAAGTCCTTCCATCTCTGTGATGGTCGCGTGACAAGATAAAGAAATGCTTCAGGCCTCCACGTAAGAGCAGAACATGATGTGCTGGGCTCGTTAGCTCCAGACAATGCAGTGTGTGTGTGTGAGTGCTGTTGCCAGCCTTTACCCGTTTTGCAAATAGTTGAGGCTTGTCTGATTTGATATGCCACATAATCGTTTAATCTATAACATCAATCTATTATCTTTACCGCCTATCCTGCATGCTTGGGTCACATGCAGCGTGAGCTGGAGCCAATCCCAGCTAACATTGGGCAAGAGGCAAGGTACAACCTGGACAGGTTAATTTATAACACTGCATCATATTTCATAAGTTATAGTGTTCTGGCTGTGAAATCATCAACAAAACTGGTCATTTTAGCCACAAAATAAATACAATGGGTTATATAGTGTAATATGTACCTTGTGGAGTCAAAGTATAGAGAAGCATAAAATAGATCATACCACAAATTGCACCCAATAAGTAAATACTCTTTTATGAGAGCAGTCTCATAAAAGAGCTTACAATATATCAAAGTAGAAATAATAATAACACCAATGTAGCTGTTTTTATATAACTCAACCTCACATACACCCGGCATAGGAAGAGAAATACAGAAAGAGATATTCATAGAGTTTTCAAAATGAAAAGACATAGAATTTTAAATTGATGACACTGCCTTTTTGGTGCATGTGTTCCATGTGGTTGAACAGGAAAGTATGACCCTGTTTGGTTTTGGTGGCTTGACCATTTATCTTCCCTAAAAGGTCATCCCAACTGCTTTGTCTTCAGGTCCAAACTCATAAATCAACAGGAAGTCCTGTAGACAATTTGGTGATGTGGTTTGTCCATGTGCCGGCCAATAATCAGGGAACTTCATCTCACGGGTTGCCTCCCTTCCTGTTCCTTTGTCTGTGCTTTGTTGTGAAGGAAGGCTGTCAGACAGTTCATTTCAATAATCAGCAGAAAATCTGCATACAAAACTTAACACTTATTGTTTTACAAATAAAATCAAACACAATGTACAGATTAGTAGTGCGGCTTCAGTAGAGTTGCCAAATTCTCTTTAACTGAATTAAGACGACTGTACAGGGAACAGCTCAATGATTAGATGTATGATTATTTATTTATAGGTACAAAGTCCACTCAAGTCTTTTTGCCATAGCACACAATACTTTAGGTCTGATTAACAAGCGGCATAATAAAATCACAGTCACTGTGAATTTGACCTCAGTGGTATGAATTGAAATGATTACACTCATAAGTCAAGAATTAAAGCATGTTTCTATCATTGTCCTGGTGGATAATGAACTGATTGCAATGATTCTCTTTGATCAGTGATTTTGTTTGACTTTGAAAAAAAAGGAACATCTACAATAATGGCTTTAAAACTCCAGATGAATGAACGTCTTTATTGGCTTTAAACATAGTAATATGACTGAATCAGAGAATTCGATGGTGCACTTTGGCAATAAATGTCTTTGTGCCGATGACGTCCTACAAACATCCCCTCATCAGTTCCCCCTGGAATAATATGATGATAGATTGTTCAGTGAGACAGTAATCAGTGAGCTATTTTACATTACAACATGTAATTTCATGTATTTGTCAAAAAACTATAAAACACTATACTGAATATATCAAGGTGATATTCATGGTTGAATGTGAGAACTTTTCACAAAGCCACTGACCTCTGGGAGTCCCTGGACTCGGAGGCAGTGAACTGTAGTTGCACTTAATACTATTGATTCCAGTTTGATTCATCAATTGAGATGCTGATACTTACAGCTTAAATTTGTTTTAGGTACATAGAAAACATTTTTTGATTTAGGTTTATTAAGGATAGACAACTAAGGCTATCCATCCCTGCTGTTTGGCTGGGATTAACAAAACTGCCTTTATTTGCAGTATGAAAGACTGCAGTACCATATAACTGGAAGAGGCATGGACTGAACTGTAAATGCCAGATGACCTTTTTGAGATTTTACATTAAAACTTGTGCATGCATAACTTTGGATTAGATATTATATGATGTCACTGAGCTTTTACCTTCTGCTGCTTCAATGTGTTACCAAACAGTTGGTAGCTGTACCAAGCAGAGCAGGTGATACCTGACTAACAATCATTACCTGTCCCAGTCATAATATGACTTATATAAGAGTGTATTTAACTCACACTTGTAGTTTTACCACAGGATTATCACACACATAAGCTTCTGGGACAAAGTTTTATTGTGGCAGGGCCTGCATTAAGATTAGCATGCATGTTCCAGATCATGAGCCTGATAACTCTTGCAAACAGTTTTTTTTTTAATCAGGCCCAGCATATAACACCTAATAAGATACAAAGCATTCACAACAATGCTACTGTGCAGAGCTCTGCTTTACCGGTCCTGCTGCTATGGTCTGTGTAACCTACTTCAGTATTTCTAACAACCAACACACAAGTACTCATAACACTGGAGATGCACCTGAAGGAGGAGCAAAACAACCTTTTTCCCTTCATGTAATGAAAAACATTACAATGTACCAAGTCCTGGATGGATAGTCACAAAACACTTTTGATGTTGCTGTGCTCACAGGTGAAAAGGATCTGAAAGCATATTTTTTAAATGATGCATCAAAAATGTTTTCTGGAAGATTCTTAGGTTTATCCAACACAGGCTCTGCCATAGTTACTGTAGCCTACATCATCTCCAGGGTTCCTCCCCTTTTCAGCTCTGACAAACCAATATTCACTTTTTAACACTACCTGTAGGCGCCATTTATCCTGATCCTGGTTTTTACCATTATTCATATATTTTTACAAACACCTGCATCACCAGTGTGTCCACCTTGAAACGAATTGACAATAAACAATAGACATCCAAAGTTAAAACCCACACCCTGTGGAGTGGCTAAAATAAGAACTGATTCATTGGTACACTACCAGTCCAGTTACATTCCTACATCAGACATCAGATTTCTTTTCTAATGTTGTGAAATACACTGGAATTACTTTATACAGTGGAGCTGTGTGAACCTGTTTGGGGAAGGGCATCACTGCAACAGTTTCACAGCTATAAAACAAAGGCAGTATGAAGAGGGATCATTTTTTGGAATTCAGATATACGCAATCAAACTGATGGAAAAGAAGCAAGAGAAAGATCAGTGTATCCTGTAAAGGAAGCCATGTAAGTAATTGAAGGCACAGCTGGACATCCTGTAGGTCAATATCAACTCTCTTGTAAGTCTTTTATTGCCAGTTACGCAATCACAAGACCACTATGTCCTCTATATGCATTGGTCCCCTAGGATCACATGATTCTTTTGCTTAATTATTTTACGAGGTGGTGTGATTAGCACGTGAATTTGCATGTGCTTGCTGCATAATTAGAGGAATTCTGGCGTGGGACTGTTGGAGCAGTGGGTTTGCGAGAAAGGCCTCTCTGTCCCGTTGGTCTACCAGGCACAGAGACCTCACATTGTGAGTCTGTGCAGTGTTGAGTTACTGTATTGTCCATCCTTTTCCCACCTCCCTTTCACTCTCATGCACAGCCACGCAGCAGAGAGGGGGAAGAAAGTGGCTTTTCATTGATGGGTCAGTTGGAGCACGCACAGGGACTCGGTGAGGAGGGGCGTCAGTCAACTGCCTTACATGATGTTGAGAATCGAAAAGCAACCTGTGTGAACCTCACAGAGTGACTCATTAACTCTGACACCACCATGGAGCAGTCGGGAGGGTACAAAGGCCCGATCACTGTGTAGCTATTAACACAGGTTAAGGCATGTATAACTGCCCTTGTCCTGGTACACAAGCACAAGTGGGGAATCGATTGATTAAATGAAGTGTGTGTGTCTCTGCTCCGCTACAGGGCAAAATGCCACCTTTCAGCTTGTTGCTGCTTTAGCATACAGTTGTAAGCATGTTGAGCACCATTCAGTCTGCCTACCTATGATCTTAATTATTTTTATAATTATATATTATTATTATAATATAATTTGACCATGATTTTTCATGGTTGTCTTATTCTTCTGTGCAGCAGCTTCTTCTGGGTATTAGCACAACTCTCTCTGTGTTTCTCAGTATAGCGACGGTTTGTTCTTGTGTCGCCCAGCAACCTTCCTCCACCCACTGTGCACAGGAAGTGACTTGTTTTATGTCACAACTGATGGAGGCAAGGTGGAAGCACAGCGGCAATGGAATTAATGCTTATTGCAACTATGTGGATAAGGGACTTCCTCTTTCTTCCTCTTAACTTTCATTCAGGGTTACAAACACAACTGCAGATCTGTAATCCAGTATGGAGGAATCCAGATCTACGTCAAAGCAGCGGTTTATTATTTGGGTATGGATGGGAGGAAGAAAGAGACGAGTAATGACAGGGGCCAGCTGCTGTAAAACACCAATGAAGAGGAGGAAAAATATCGAGGAAGAGATAGATAAAAGGAGGTATAGGAAAGGGAAAAGAAAGGCAGTAACATAACACTGTGGATGCCAACACACACATAAATGCAATTCTGCCCTCCACGGAAAAAAGAAAGGTTTCTGTCAATCACAGGTCTTCAAAAAGTAGATCAAAGGATATAATAAATACTGAGGTCAGGAGTCCGTGTCCAAATTCCTTTGAACTAAAGTCGCCCACCTTAGTTACTGTTGCTAAGTAAGAAGGGGAACTCGACACTATGGTTGCCTAACAACGGAACCCAAACTTTGTGTAGAGACAATTAGCTGCAGGTCTTATTCAGCCACTAACACAGTCTGTAGGATGAGTGGTGGACGAGTGTCAGAGGGAGCCGGCTGCATTACCTGGTGGGGTTTCAGTCCTGCCCTCGACTTGCTGAGCACAGGCCCTGTGAGACAAGAAGGGGAGGTCAATGTTCTGTTGGTAGGCAGTGGAGACCCGCGGCATATTTTGAAGACCATTGCTGGTTTTCAGAAAGAAAAATGTCTTCATGTCTGGGTGATAGAAAACAGCATGGACGTGGTGGCTAGACAGCTGCTGCTCCTCTACCTGGCACTGATGCCCCAAGAAAGGATAGGACTTCATGAGAAGACTGAAGTTTACCTCGAAGTGTTTGGTAACGGTGAGATCCGTTGTCAGACAGAGGAGATACTGAGGCATGCAGCCTCCCAGCTTTCTCTTTGTGTTACTGAAACAATGGAGACAGCCTCACACCCCTGTCTGAACACCACTCTACTCAAGTTTAAGGAGCGAGATCAGCTGGCCAATATATTCAAGACATGGATGCAGCCTCAGTCTTCAACGTCTTCATCTAAGGGTTCCACCCCTGTCCTTATGTCCAAAGCCTGGGACGATCGGGTCAGGCAGCACCTTGGAACGCGCTACGACGCCAAGAAAGGCTGCTTCGACTGGGACCTTACAATGAAACTGCACCAGAAAGGGTGTGATGTCATCAACAAACAACAGTATGTGCGATGGAGGGAACGTGGATTGGCATTTGAAATGAGGGATGGTGTTTACCAAGTAACCAATCCCAGTTTGCTCTCCTTCAGAGTCTTCAGTCAGAGGGGCAACAAAGTGGCTGTGAGAGGTTACTGGGGAGACATAGTTGCCAGTCCTTATCTTTCGTTTGGCATTGAAACTGATGACAAGAGCCAACAGAAGACACAAAATGGGCACCATACCAAGTCAGCCCAGGATATCTCCTTTGCAAATGTGCAACTGTTGTTCCAGTCACTGTCTGGTAGACAGGGCAGCCCCTCCACTTCTCTGTCAGACACAGAGCATCAGGAGCCATCCACACTGACTGACCAAAGAGCTGTCACTTTGAATGACTTGATGCATGTCAGTGGAATCTCTGTCACCTTCCTGCCTGTTGACTCACTTTGCAAACTGGCAGAAAAACAGAAATACTCCCACTTTTTCAACACCATTTATCTCTCTGTGAGCTGTGTGCACCAGTTGGGCCCGGCCATTAAACAGATTGCAGCACCCAATGCTGTGGTTGTTATGGAGCTGGCCAAGTACATTTTGGATCTGAACAAAGAGCAAGAAGCAGGCTTTGCTGAGAAAGTGGTGAACATTGCTCTTGAAGCTGGATTTGAACCGTGGCAAGAGGGGAAGACCAATGATGTCCATGCTTTTTTCATACCACAGAAGAGGACATGATGTTTTACTCCATTTCAGCATAACATGAACAGAACAAAAAATGAACTGTAAATTTTGTAAGCCATGATAATGATAATATTGTAAAGGAGGTCTTAAATATGATCCTCAAAGCTATATGAAATACACTGTGCTAAAAATTACATGATCCAAGGAAAAGTCATTGTTGGTGAATAATCCAAAATTTCCTGTGTCACAATATAGAAAGTAACTCCAACTCACAGATTCTCCAAAAACAATATTAAGTGCATGTGTAAGCCACGTTAAAATGTAGGGTGGATTAACAATCAACCAATCAAAAACACTTAATTTAAATAGAAAACAGTTAATTAGACAATAACTCATTAAAATGTAAGCAAAAGCTAATATAAACTGATAAAAATAATATAACAATTTCATCAAATAAGAATTAGTTAAAAAATAATTGTTCCGTGTATTATTCTTGTTTACCTCCATTGTCATTGCCATCATTCTCCTTTTGTATTTGGAGATTGTTTGGTTTATTTGCCTCAGTCACTCTGGCTTCGTCCATTCTGTCCATGATTCATGTGATTGTATTTGATTCAGTCATGTATACTTGTTAGAATAAAGTTTTGTTTTAAAGACGTTCGCACACAGCGTCCGTGTTTTATGAGCATGCTGCTGCATCACAGCACCACATACAGGCCTGGCCTATGTACTACAGCAACAGACAACATTTCCTTTTGTTGTGTTTACTGAATTTTTTTTGAACATGAAAAAGAAAAAGATAATTTACGGTTTGCTCTGAGGAAGAATGCAGCATACAATTAATGTTCCATCATTTCTGTTCAAGAGGACCAAACAGAGGCAAGAAATCACATCAACAACAACAACAACAGAAATCATCAAACGTTACACACTGTTGCTTTAATCCAAGAAAGCAAATAGCACATTGTAATATCTTAGACAGTTTTTACAGATTATATTTTCACTTCAAATCTCTTCATCTTTGCTGACCCTTACTCTGTTTCACTCCCTTGTGTTTGCTTATCTCCGGTTGCGCAACAGGTGAGTCGTCTTGAGCATTCTGTTGTTATACAATAACAAGGAGCCCTGTCACATTGTGTTGTGGTCAAACCCTCCCCCTCCTCACTGAAACCCATGCCCCTCCCCCCTCCCCACTCAAGTCTCTCCAGAAAAGCATACATTAACTTGTAAGCTGCCTTTGCCACAACAAGCGGCTTATCTTCATAAGCCTGTGCGGTCGTAGCAATGTGCACACACAGAGGTGTCAGACATAAAGGAAGCCCTCTCCTCCCACTGTTGTTCTCCATTAGGTTATTATTTCAGAAGAACGTGGTTAATCTGAGTGTTATGAGTAAAATGCAAATGAAATTGTTGCTCAAAAAAGCTCAGATCTATACATTAGGATCTGATGTAAAGGCTGTAATGAAGTATAGGATTTTAAATATATTTTGATGAATGAATCTAAAGTGAGATAAAGGGTCAGAGAACGGTTTCCTTTAGCATGCATGTGACCATATATGGAGAGACTTTGCCTTTACTGATATGTTGACTCATACATGGTTTTCAAGATTTTCTAAGAGTAAATATTTTCATCACACTGTGAATATCAAGCTCATACTGCTTATAGTTAGTTAGTTAGTTAGTTAGGTAATATATATTCTCCATTCTATTCTAAAAATCTAAATATTCCATATCTTTCTATACTGTACATTCATAGATGTGAATTTAAATGTTTATTATTGTATTAACTTTACTGTCATTGCTGTCATAAAACAGTAAATTTGCTCAATAAAAGATTAGCTTATCTTGACCTCCTGTGTTGTCTGCAGTGGCTTGTAGAGTAACCTCTGTGAACTGGATTCCGGTCAGTTTTTCCATGAAAATGTGCAGAATGTGACGTTATGCGCTCTCCTGTATCCTGTATCAAATTAAACATCATTGGCTGAATTATATGGCCTCTAATATCAACCAAAGGCACTGCTGACTTTAACAGAAACCCAACAAAAGCAAAAAAAAAGTAAAAGAAAGAGCTGGAAACCATAACTAAATCTACTCTAAATGTAACTTTGTCATTTCGTTTCTAATAAACCTGGCCTCTTTCTGCCTGGATGTTTGTTTTACTCAGCATATAATATACAGTATTATACCTCAGAGTCTCATTCTAAATATATAAAGAAAGTAAGTCTGCACTTTCTCATGTCTCAGATGGTTGAATGTATTTACTATTCCAGTGCTCCACATTTGAATCTTATACTAAAAGTGTAAAAAAAAAAAACTGTGACCCCAAATAGAGACAGCAAATTTAAATTGTCCAGTAAGTTGGATGTTGAGCTTGTGTGAGACAGGAAGCAGTAGAGACATGAAGAGGGAGGGAGCTGACAGTAAATATAACTGTCTGCCTTATCTTTGGCTCAAAAGAACAAAAAAAATAACCTATGATGATTACAGTCGTGTCCAGGCCCTTCGCTGGGTCTCATGTGGTGGTCGTACAGTGAGGATAACCCCCTGACCTGACCTGTTCTCTCAAGGAGGTTGTTTTTGAAGTCCAGGAAAGGGATGACACCAACGCCCCGGACGCAGTCGCTCAGTGGCATGAATGCAATTTCCAATACAACATTAGAATGACCTCTTACATACTCAGCAATAACAAATGAGATGTTGGAAAGGAACGCCAAAAAGAGATACAGTGTCTGTCATCTGATGAGGTTCGCATACAGATTTAATTTAAAGTGTTTCATTTGTAAAGTCATCACGCCTCTGTTAAACTACTAAATAGACAATGGCTGGTTTGTCTGTTTAGGCTTGCTGGAGAAACATTCCAGCACAAGATGGCAGACTTCACTTAAGTCAGAGGACTCAAACTCCTCGTGGCTCGTCACTTAATATCAAGTTATGATGACTTATTTGTGTTTTTTTATTAATAGATTCAGTTTGCATCATACAGCAGATACATTTATATTGTGAACTATGTATCGTTCCATATCAAAACAGACACTTTTATTTTGAAATTACGGGAAATATCATCATAAATATTATTTCAATGTCTTTTTCTCAAAGGTTGGACTTGACCGGCCCACTACTGACACTCAGTGGCCCCCAGGTCATTTGAGTTTGAGACCCCTGCCTTAAGTACATATAAAAGGCTTTTTCCAAGGCTACAAAACACTACATTTTTTGTTTTAAAGTAATTGTACATTTATACAAACCCCCAGAAGGTCAAGGGACAAGTCAAAAGCTGGGGTTCCCCTGAGCAAGGCACCAAATCCCCATTGTTACCCAGGTGTAGATACGGGCTGTTACAAGTGTGTTACAAGTATAAGTGCCAGCTTGTGTCTGTTCACTACTAGTGTGTAAAATAAAATTTTAAAAAAGTGTTAATTGCTGAATAGCCATCAGGGGGCGACTCCATAGTTTTGCTAAAAGAACTAAATGGAAGATCTATGGACTGGCAAACTGTCCAGGGTGTGCCCCGCCTATCCCCCCATCTCAGCTGAGATTAGCACAGCACAGCACTCTCCATAGAAGATGGATAGATGGATGGATGGATGGAAAGTCTATGGAAAAATGTGCTTATTTCTCACTTGATTTATAACATCAGTAAACATTTGTCACAATCGCTAGTTTCAGCTCTTTAAATGTGTCTTCAATAGCACATCATTTAGAGGAAAATAGACAGTGGACACCAGTGTAATAGGTGCCTGGCTGCAGGTGAGAGGTGAAAGGTCCATGAATTTCCGGTCATTAAAAAAACCTTGTGGCTTCAAAACAGACATTTAGATTCCTATGCTCATGAACAGTTGAACAGAGGCCTCAAATCTGAGGTTCATTTACCATGATTGTGTGTATTTTAAACAATGGCATGAGTTGAATTAAAGACAACAGCAGCAGCGCTGCCTCCACTGTGATTTTTCTTCCGTGAGCTCAGTAAACATAGTTGCTGGTGTTTGTCACTGCTACCTCGTCACAGGACACTTGGATAGTGTTGTAACTCTGTGGGAACCCTGGAAGCACCGGGAGAGTTATGTGACCGTCGACCTCTCCTGTTACAAAACACACACTGCAGTCCAACAACCTTTGCTGATTCTAAATGTCACACGGGCCGCAGCAGAGGCAAGATGTTCTTCTAACTTTCACTGTGAGCTGGTGGGGCTGTTCACTCAAGACATTGTAACTACAGGTGGAGGTGATTTTATTCTCATTGGCCACTGCTATATTGTATATTTCTATTTAAGATCATATAAAATAAGCAGATGCAGCCATTTTTAGAGAACGTAGAGACAAGTCTTTTTGTGCTTTTATTAGTTCCTGATATTGCTTACTTTTGGTTGTTTATTATAAAAATTATTTATTGACTAATTTTAACTCAAATTTTATCCTAGAATACCACCTACATGCCAATATGTCTAACTAGTCCTTTACAGCGTGCTCCTTCTCCTGATCATTTGCACACTTTTCTTCAATTAGAGTAGAATCTATTTTAGGACTAAAGCTATAATGTTGTAGCTTTAGTACAAATCTAGTTTTGTACTAGAGAGCATTGATCTGAGAGTTGGGATAATGAACTCTGCTTGTTTGTCCCAGTGATAACTCTAACAGCAGACTGAGACAGAACTGTCTCACTGCTGTTTCTTCACTGTTATGGACACTAGTCCATCACCTGTAACGTAATCTGCCATCAATATATTAAATGCTATCGAGTGGGACTGTGATTCAGAGGGAGGTTCCATACGCAAGTACCAATGTGATAGTTAATCTCAGTCTACAAAGTATGATACACAAAAAAACAGCCTCTTTTAATCAAATAGAAATGTGTGCATATGCTTTATTATAAGAACATTCCTATAATGTTTTGAAGCCTCATTAGTTTCACATGCAAAGACGATGATCTGAGTGTGTTTCACTTCTTTTATTGTAACTGTCTTGCTTTGGACCTGCTGCAATATGAGGTCAACGGTCCAAACCCATGGTGCACCGTGAAGACCACTAGAGGGCAGAAAACACCAAATAGTGCGAAATGCAGTAGTACAACATGTCGTTGCACTCCTGTGCTGTAACAATGCAATAGGTGTGTGTGTAAGGTGAATTAATTTCAAGACAGTGACATAAGTTGAGGAGTTGTGAGCTTTAATTACACTGTTACTGTTTATGCAGATTATTTTGAAAATAAGAAGCTGTAAACTCGTGGTGAATTTATGATTGAACATATAAAAAACACTGACAAACACTTGGGCATAGGAAGGAGTCCCTGTAGGCTGTAAAGCCTCCTGGAATAAAGTTATCGCTTGGTCCATTCTGCCTTCACAATACTGTGAAGGAATAATGTAGAGTAGATGTCACGCATTCCCATCGGAACCAAAACAGCATAACTTTGGCAGATTTTGTCCATAGACATATACAACTGGCAGCATATATACCAGACAATATGCCACACAACTCATCCCTTCACCAGCTGTCACCACAGATATGGAGGATGGCAGAGGTGAATCACTGCTATGAAACACTCACAGCGAGCGTAGAAGACCCACAGGCAATGGATTACACTTACATCACTTTGTGTCAAGCAACGCTGAAGTTGACATCCACCTTCCCTTCTCCCCTCCTTTCTCTCCTCACTCCTACCCCAGCTGGCTGAGGCAGATGTTCGTACACTCTGAGCCTGGTTCTGTCAGAGGTTTTTTCTCCACTGCTCCCAAGTGCATGCTCATTGTGTGAACTGTTGGGTTTCTCTGTAATAACTGTAAGGTCTTGGCCTTACCATGTAAAGTGCCTTGAGATAAAGTATGCTATGAATTGGCACTATACAAATTAAATTTAACTGAATTGAATTTGCTGCTTCCCGGAGGGCAGTAAAGGGAAATCTTAAAGGAAAAGTAACTTACAATGACAGAGTGTGTTACAAAGCAAAAATAAAGTCAGGAATAATGTAACTAGGGGTATTTTAAGGATGAGATATATTCTGTCTGTCAGGTTGTGCAATATTTTAGTTGACGTCCGTGGATTAAAATGCTCAGTAAACACTTAAGTCGTTATACACAAGTGCAATATTAACCTGTGCACACTTTATGTTCTTTACATTGTCGTGTTTTCTGTCTATTTGTGCTTGTACTTGTTTTACATGTTGCTTCTTTCATCAACCTGCTCATGGACTACAGGTTGAAATAAGCCAATAACGTGGCACATTTACATGTGCATGTTCATTACAGTGTACTGTCGTCATCTGCAGTGACAGAGCAAAACGTTTCACAAGAGTAAAGTTTTTAAATTCTGTGTATAGAGTTTGTGCTCAGAATACATAGAGGAATTGGTTCTGTTGTCGGCACATATTTCTGATTCCACTGACACAGTGGTACATATCTCAGATTATCTGACTGCTGCTCTGATATGTTGCTGATTGGATCATAAACGGCCACAGCAACAGAGAGGAATGTTACATGTTCCAAATGTAAAGCACTTTGAGCTGCATTCTGCGTATGAAAGGTGCTATACAGATAAAGCTTATTATAATTATTATTATCATAATTATAAAAGTGTCTCAAAATCTAAAGTATTCGTGTGCATTAGAGCACATATTTTCATCCTATTTGTTTTTTCTAACTTAATCAAATTACAGCATTTTTAATTATAACATGGATCCTTTTCATTGAACACGTCATTTTGGCATATATGTGTATTTTTTTTTAAACTGAACAATGGTGCCAACAAAACACCAGCCTATTCTACACTGTATGAGACACAGTGGGAAATCACACTAGATACTTGTACATGTGCAGAAGTGAACATAATGGCCATCGACAGACTGAAGGAAGTGTAACATGGTGATAATAAACCTCCTCTCCCCAGTTCTTCTGAAAGAATCACTCCATTCAGTCAGTACCAAGCAGCAGCCTCCTCCTGCTGTCCTATAGAGGGGAAGGAGGACCAGTGCCAGTCTTTTACCTAGATTGCAATCCTTCAATGGGGCTTTGTGGATGCTGCCATCCTTCCTCTCCAGCCAACCCCCGGCAGCCCATTCAGGAGTGTCACATGGGACTCCCACTCTGCACCCGTCTTACAATGCAGCCCTGTCATTTGCACCTCATTCACATGCTCTCATAGTGATGAGCATCGGGGAATGGTCATCCTCTTCCATTAGTTTCAAAGGAAATGAACTCCCAAACTAGGTGGCCAAAGTGTGACTTCCTGGGTACGGTATTCATATTTCTTAAGAGGAAGTTAATGTGATGCAATGCGTGGGAGTCCTTGCCTTTCTGAGAGTAGGACAAGTGGATATTAACTGGAATTAAGTATAATTATTAAGTATAATAATCTCATTTGAACTCAATAAACAACTCAGGGCAACTTAGGAAAAAAAAGAGTTAAATGCTGACTGATATTGGGGGTATTGGTAGCTGGGTTAGGAAGTTGAACATTTCAGAAATAGTCACAATACAAAGGAATCGTCTCTATAATTATCTGGAAAATTGTGAAATACATTTAGAAGTAATTCTAAATTTAGACAACAGACTGAATGTCATTTACCAGAGAAGAATTAACAAATATATATACTGAATGCTGTTGCATATGAACAGTATTTTAGAAGTAGAATTATTTAGGTAATTCTATGATTTGTGTAATGTTAAAGAATGTTCTTTTCTTTTCATTTTCTTTTTGTAGTGCAGGTTTATTTTGTTCCATTGCCTGAAATGTTGCCAACAAAATGACTTTTTTGTACAAACAATGACTTGGGGAGGAAAAAAATGCTGGAGATTATTGCATGTTTTCAGGATTTTTAAGTCTTTTTAACTGATCTACAGTTCGGCATTGTTCAGTCTGATTCTGGTTTTGGAGTATCGGCTCAGCTCACTTGGAACCTTGCAGGGGCAGGTACTAAAAAAAGAGTCGAGCCATGCCAAAACAAGTTGTGCTGGAACTGTGTACCGGAAAAGCGCCATATATTAGGCAAGGAACTTGCTTTATGAAGGCTGCCATCTAAGTCAGATTTGACAAATCTGCCAGTGTGTTTGTGTGTGTTTGCAGCAAATGAAAAATAAAAGAATGACATCCTTTCTATTATACCAAGGCCATCATATTTCTTTCACAAAAGGCTCATCTAATGTGATAGGATTCTCCTTGTATGACTGTCTAATGTGCTGTTATATTCTTTTTTTTTTAATCCAGTTGACTGTTATTGTGTAGACTCCTTGCACGTGTATCACAAGGACACAAAACACAAAGAAACAGTACTGATTGTAACTTCAGCCATTATTTTTTAAGAATGCATGCAGTCTGCTACGTGACCGTGTACACCCCTGTCCCTCCCTCCTCCCTCCTCCTCCCTCTCTCCCGGGATGAATAGCATCCCTCCCCTCGTACACGCTGTTCTCCAGTCTCGCCTCTGCTTCGGGCTGTGTAGCTGCTGGACTGACTGGCTGTGACTGGGAGGAGGTGGGGTCTAACTACGGTGGTCGTGGGCTTGCCGACGTTTACGTGCGAAACGTGCAGACTGCCTACTACTGTTTCTTTTGCCAAAAACGAGGCACAGAACGACGAGGAGTTGTGTTCAGTAAGAAGGAAAGTCGCCCATCTTTGAGGATTCCCTGCCTCCCTGCCAGCGAAACACGTTCACCACTATCGTTTTCCGCCAGAGAGTCCCAGCGACCACAACCGCCACCTCAGTCAACGTAACCGGCGGGAGCTGTGTGCGATGAGGTCGCCCGCCAGGAGGGGTTTGGTTACGCTGAGATAGTGCGGTTTTTTTGTTGATATCGTTACGGCAGTCATTGCCTGCAGTTTGGGTCGACTTGTCGCCTGTGAAGCCTCAAAGCACAGCGAGCGTGTGACGATATACCCGACAGGAGAACATCGCTGGTGAGTGGATGTGTATTTATCTTTTAACCCATTAGCCTCCAGCTGCTAGCTGATGAGATGTAGAAGTTGGCAACATCCAGTGATGCCGTCACGTTTCCAGAGGAAAACGTGTGATTGACACACCACACAAGTCGTCACACTTTGTCAATATGACGTTTCAGATGCGTGTATGAAAGTCCCTCCTCTGCTGCCTCAATGCTAAATTCCTGCGTTGCCGTTGTCCGCAGGTTGACCACGAATCACGTTAAGTGACGCTATGTGTTGCGTAGCCACGGTTAGCGGTGAACACTGCTAGCTACCAAGGCTACGCCCAGTTGTCTCTCATCCCGAGATAATGTAGTGTAAACGCATACATTGGTTATCCATCACTACAGGGAGACGGCAAGTTCTTCTATGCGGAAGCCTGCAGTGCGTGTATTTTCCAAATGTGCCGCTAAGCTGACTCAGGGATGTGTTCATGTTAGCGGTCACACATCGGTGACACCACAGAAAGTTCACTACCGCCACTGCATAGTTATCCAAACAGCGAGTGAAACGCGTGGTGTGGAACGTTAGGGCTATATCTGTGTTTCCGTCAACACTGACAGCTTTGTGTGGGCTGTACCACGCACATTATCAGTGGGTATACTTCACAGCAGTGCAGGATCCACTCTTTATTTTGTACATTTACTCTTTTATGTCGACAGAAAATATATATTGGATTTGAAGTGACAGTTCATGGACAGTAATTGCTGCTGAATCACGATTAAGAGTTAGATCGGGGGATACAAGGGCTGCATACTATCTATTTTGGTAATCGATTCATCAGTTTGAACGTTTTTTCCAATAATTAAAACAAGCTTTATGATTTTCAGCCTTTAAAATGTGAATATTGTGTGCCTTCTCTGCTCCATATAACAAAAAATCATTACAATTGAACATTTTGACTTCTAGACATTTAAGAACATCGTCATATCATGGTTTGAGAAACATTCGTCAACATTTACTGACATTTTGCAAACCAAACAAATACAGGTTTAATTGAGAAAATAATTGTTAGCTGCAGCCCTAGTTGGTACCACTTCCACTGTGCTAGAACTACACAATATTTTGGTATGTTATGATGGTCACTATGAAGCATTAGGTGATCGCAGAGCCTCACATTTGTGCTTTGTCTTGACTGACGGACCACACAGTGGTAACTGACCCAACCACGAAAGGGCAGGGTTAGGTGACACCTGGAGAGAAGAATGTAAACAATCAGGAAAGCTCATGCCTGTGGAATCAGGCTATAATCACTCTTAAAACATTTACTCTGACTTCAGCATTAGTGTTTATATAAATATTGCTGCTATAAGTATTTATGTTTTGCTTTAGAATCAGGAAATTGGTTTGGAAGCATTTTCCACTTTTCAATCGTGTCCTCATGATGACGAAGCAGCCGGAATCAGGCAATTCCATGTGACATTGTGCTGCGTGGTCTGCCCTTCAGTGTCATAGCAGACTAGTGTTTGACAGTTGCTGTTTGCATGCTAAACACATGCAAAGAGCAAAAAGTCAGTTGCTAGTGATTAGGGCAGCCCTAAAAAATACTTCCAAATGCACTTGTCTTTTAAACATTGGATGGAGCAGCAAGTTTGACTGCTTTAGTAAAGCTAGTTTTTCTGCTACCGCCAGCAAAATGGCAGTGTCATTAGTGCAGCCTCCTTGCTCTGTTGCTGAGGCTCTAAGCGTGGCAAGGCGAGGCACTAGAGCCGGTGGAAATATGCCACTTGTTGTGGTTAAATGTGTACACAAGACACTGTTGGCATTACCTCTTAGCACTTTGTCAAAAAGCTTATGCTACAGCGCTGTTGCCAAGTTTATAGTAAAAAAGTTTTCGAAACTCTACATGACAATGGAGTCCACTGGTTTAAACAGAAGGCTCTGGCCTCCACATCCAGGTACACCACATTTTAGAGTAGCATCAATAACAGTAAAGTATCAGTATACATGTACAGTGTACACTGACCTCTGGATGTGATACAGATCAGGGCTCTGTACACATGTTAATGAACATTTTAATTCTAGTGGATCAACAGTATTATTAAGATGTTCTCAAGTATTTAGTAAATGCACAGTCTCTAGCGAGACACCTGCACAGCTGCAAGTTACTTAAGAGCACTCGCTCATACTGAGGGCAAGGTATAAATAGTCTAATACCACATTACATAATATATGACTTAGACCTGGCCCAGAATTCTCCAAATACAAATTTACTGCAGCACTTGAGACACAGGTTGACAAAAAGTGCACCTTCAGTACCAGCAGTGCATACATGTAATTAAAATACATTAGTGATGGTGGGAACTCAACCCCAGGGGATTAAATATTATATAACAATATCATTAGGTCAGACCTCATTTTTAGATGTTAACCATTGTTAAACATTGTCAGATGTGGCCCAGGTTGATTTGCATGAAAATAAGCCCCCATGGTGAATTACCAGTAAATCCACTTGGCAGTGGAATTGGGCATGGTGTAACATTGATTTGGAGTCTGTCATTTAGCTAGAGTATGAATACTATACATTTTGAGATTTTGTGTGTGAATTTGTCTGTTTTGTCTGGGTCAGAAGATGTGTTTATTTCCCCACAGATCAGCAACAGATAACCCAAAGAACTGATATGACTTGTATTGGGTGCAGGTTGTTTTCATGCTTGAGCTCGTCTATCTCTTCCTCACATGACTACAGGTTTTATTTTTAGTCACTCCAACCCTGTACTCAGGTCCTGTTTCTATATATCAGTTAGCTGTTCAAAAAACACTCAATAAGATTGGTTACAATTTACATATCTTGTTCGATGGTAATGTTGCAAATAGTTTACTATTTTCAAATGAAAGTAACACCTACTCTATTAAATAGGATGTCTGTGTTGCTACATGAAAAACAAGTAATCGATACACAATCGCCACTGTGGCGATAAAAGAAAGTAAATGCTGCAGAGATATGAGGTGACATCAAGTACTGACAATAGAAAAATGTCACACTGGATAAAGGAGGCAAGAGTGCTACGAGACAGCTGTGTGTGTCAGTTCCTCTTGTTTGTGTTAGCTTGTGTTACTGTCAGAGTCCACTGAGGAATGACGGGCTTCAAGGGGAGAGGCCAGAAGAGTAAATATGGTTCCACCTAGATGAGTTTAGTAGGTAGCTGAACCTTTCCCATAAGAGTTTTTCTGCTTTTCTATTTGTCCATTTACCTTCAATTCTAAATTTGATGGTGCCTTATTCATAATGTTTTGTACGTTTTACTGAGCTCTGGGCTCATAGGTGTTAGCAAATCCAGGTTAGATATTCTGTGGGGGTCAGACATTCTATAGTTAGTTATTAATAGTACAATGACCAAATGTGCTAAACATAGATAGTTGTTCATAAATTAAGCAAATGACAGGCACAGGATGTTAAACTTCATTCTTTAATCACACTAATCTCATTTGATGCAGTATTTGTGTCGATGTATTTTTAGCTTTTACTATATAACCGATATCAATTTACATTTGTTAACCTTTTAACCTTTTTAATAACCCAAAATGACTCCCTATCATCAAAAATAATTTAAAAAAAGGTAATATTACAGAGGTAAGATATATGAACAATCTGCTGCCAGCATCACGAAAACTGGCATTTTACTTACCACAACAGCTCGTTTTGAGGAGTCTCGTGCTCCGGGTCTGAGGCCCTGGGGTTTGATGCTGTCCTTTGGTATATTAAGTTTCAGATGTGCAAATCTCGTGGTCAGCCATGGCTGCTTTTGGAAATTTCCACGTCTTATTCAAAGAGCATCTTGTGAATTTGTTGATGGTGGCTCCTAAGAAGAAGAATTCTGAACTGAGCTCATTTTATTTGGGTTTGTTAAAAAAAACAATAGTTTTGAAACCAGTTGTGTCACATAACAAAACTGTTTACAGGTCGTTATATGTCCATGCTGTGTTATTCAGTTCTGGGAAGGATAATGGGTGTATGCACAGAATGTTCATGTTTGATTAAGATCATGTCATCATGTAGTCATGATGTGTTCATTAACTAATGGGAAGAGAAAGGGGGGTTTCTTTGGTCAGAAGTTTAAGACCTATCATGAGGAAACGACAGTCATAATAAAATTTTCAATTATGACCGAAAACCAATAATGAAACCAGTTTGGTCAGTAATCTGCAGATTGGTTCCTTATTTGTTTAAGCAGTGTAACGATAAAAAAATTAACATAAGCTATTTTATACAAGGACGTAAGACCAAAGTGTATTTGTGATTTGTTTTAAGGAAGTCTGAATGTGTCATTTGACTTCGCATTGGATAGATTTACACTGAAGGTACACAAATAAATGATGAGTCACTGGAAAAGCTCTTTCAAAAAGTGCCAACGGTTAATAAACACACAAATGTATGAAAAATTATACTACAAACCATGTGAGGACTGTTCACACTTGGATTAGCAGGTATACCCAGGATTTTTAAACTAGGGAGAAGCTGTTTAAAAAGCAATCAGAACCATTCCTATCACCAGTGGATGGTCTGCTGTGAGTTGTTGTTTTTTTCCCACCCATGATGAGTAGTAATATTGAGTGCTGTCCCAAGTAAAAAGTAAGGATTCGCTACAAACAATGCTATCAACTATGCTAACGACTGGATGATGAATGCACATCATGGAGAAGAAGAAGTGAATGTGTTCACCCAGGTCTCACACCCCCACTGATGCCAGTCAGAGTTGAAGCTGATAAAAAAACCTGTGTGTTTAAACTGAGGAGTAAATGCATTTGTTTTTTTTGACCAATGGGAATGGGGTATTTGTAATTTGGGGTCTATGACCTTAATATAGGCCACTCCACTACCAAAGACTAACAGATTGAATTCATTCAAATGTAACTGATGAGAGAGTTAATGTATTGTGTGTTGTTGTACTGTACAACGCATAGCTGCTTCCATATGCATTTATATATGTTTGGCCATGACTTTTATTCCTACTGCTACATTATCTTTTTGTGTGAGATTACAATAAATCAAATTTGTTAAGCTTCATAGAAAAAATTAAATGAAACTCAAAAAAATCTTAACTTGCATTCTTTTGCAAATTCTTTTGACACATTCAGATCCGGCAATTGCAAAAACATATTTACACAGTGCTTCCCAGCCAAGTCATTCAGGTTTTTTTTTGGATTGGAGCTCTAGATCACTTCATATACCCAAGATCCTCTAGGTTAGCGAATATTGGTACTGCATGGGAGTCAAGTAAAGGGACAGTCTTGTACTGCAGAGAAGAAGACCTTTTAAATTCATCTTTCAGTCTGACCTACATTTGCAGTCACCAACTTACAAATGACATAATGGCACACGTCTGTCCCATAGCTGTGAGGATTTATGTCTCAGCATGAGGTGCTATGTTGGCGGGACTGACTTAAGTCAGTAAGTTGACCACCACAACGATGTATCCCATGAACAGTTTTCAAGCGTCTTACTCCATCAAAAGTAGTTTCTAGTTTTTTTAGAACTCAAATCTATATGTAGAGTACATTAAGCAGGTACTGTAGTGTTTTTAAGATTATAAAAATTGGTTAATCTGTATTTAAATTAATATAAACAACATAAATTCCGTTGGTCTTGTTCATAGTCTTTTGCCTTGCTTAAATATTTGCCTGTCCGCGTTGGAGTCAAATGTCTCACAGAGGTATTTGTGAGCATGGAGTGTGTCCTGTGCACCACGTTTGAGTACTATGATAAGCAGGGGGGAGGTTTTTTGTGTCTCTGTTAAGATAGAGAGACGCCAAAACGAGTCAGAGAGTGGAGATGGGATGGTGCTTCACATAGAGCTTGACACAGAGGACAAGGCTACGGTCCAAATTGTGTTCAAAGGAGCTAACCCCACAGACAAGTCTCTCAAGGACACAGTCATGCCACTCCTCACAGGCCTTTGTGATAGAGCTGTACAGGCCTTTCTGCTCTTTAGCATGGGAGGATTAATCAGGTATGTACATGTTCTACATGAAAACCAGCTATACAAATGTAGTTGCTGTCTTGTGAGTTCCTCACTGATGTTTTTTCATAGTTCAGTGGTGCTGCTTATTGGTTGTGTGAGAGGCATTAAGCTCCACAGCATGTTTGTGTGTTTAGATTAACATGGATTAGCAAGATTGTGTTTGCATGATAGTAAAGAGAGAAGCCTTGAAATTAGATAAAGATATTGAAATAATACCACTGCAGGATTTATCTGCTATGGATAGGATTCGTCATGATTGAAATCATAAATTATTGGTTTCTTAAGACAATCATCAAAACTTGCATTGATGGACTGATGTAGATAAGCTTGTTGATAATAGCTGCAGAAATCAGTTTGGTCAGAAATGTTTTTTGCTGCTCGGAAACAACAGGTCAAGTAAACAATGTGATGTGTGGCATTATTCAGCCCTGGCTGTTTCCACCCAGGGATGCATCTGATGGTTCTACAGGCCAGAGAATTGCCTAAGTTTATGGGAGGGGCTCATTTCAATTCTGTTGTCCTGTAATTTCATAGTCTCTGTGTTGACTCATGTATGTCAGGAAAGTGTGAAAAATCATTCGTGTGGATTGAAGGTCAAGTGTCTTCTTGTTTGCCGCTTCCTGAGAGTAGAACATTGTCTCCATTCCTTGTATACTTGTATAATCCACTTGTCGCATTAAAATATTTGTCTTAAGTGCTGGACACAGTCTTTCAGCCAACATATGAAGCCCATGGTTGTAATGATAATCTTTTGACCCATGAGTGTGGATCAAATGTGCCATTGGCATTTTGGGGCCTTTAGCCTTGTCTTTCCTCTGCAGTTGTGTTTACATTTACATTCAAGCATTTAGCAGACAAAAGAAGAATAAGCTACATAGACGTAGTCTTGGAAAAAACTCCATTACATAGGAGCAGTGGACTGATAGAGGGTGAGAGTGCCAAGGTGGCTCCAAGTGCAGAAAGAGATAGTGCAGGGTAGGGTAAGGACAGAAGATGCTCTTGAAAGAGCTGGGTTTTCAAGAGCTTCTTTAAAGATGTTTACTAGTGGTTGCCCTTGATTTCTTTAATGCAAGTTATTTTGTGTTTAAGATATAACAATATTGTAACTGTACCTGGCAAAATAAACCTATATCTACAGCATTTAGGTCATTTTTGTATCGGTACAAGCCATTTTCAGCATATTTGGAACACTTGAGATTTTTTTTGTCGTCATGTAATGTGTTGTTATATTGAGGTGCATAACACTCTTGGATGCCTCCTAATCTGAGAAATGTAAACGTTTAAATATAGCTAAAGGGTGTTTTGAATTCGGTTGTAATCCCAAAATTATAAAACTAATGGACAGTTGAATATTTATGTCCAGTCCATAAAAATATCTTTGATATCACCAGCCTGGTGTCAGCAAGATCAATGTTGTAGCACAACTCTCGACATAAGTACAGTGTGTATATCTTAAATGGCAAATGATACTGTGCGTAACCTTTAAGCAGGGGAAGTGATTGGTTCTGCACTGAGGCGCTCATCACAACTGTCATTAGAAGTAATTTTATACTGCGGGAGGCTTCTGAGAATAAAATTCAGTGTCCTGTTCCACTAGTGAAACACCTCCCTCATATAACTAAGAGCCAGACTTTGAGTCACTGTGATAAATACATGATGCAATCATAAGCAGAGGATTGTGGCTATGATGAAGCCCTCAAAACTTTCCACTGTTCTGAGGAGTGGAGCAGAACTAAACTCACTGGTGTGTGGGAATGGGAGGGCCACAGTACCTTGTTCCAGAAGGGGAAGAAGAAACATTTCTCTTCTTCTTGTCATGTCCAGCATTACGTGAACCAGAGAGACCCTTATGTTTGTTCAAACAGCAGTTAATGATTATATCCTCACATTTAATAGCAACATGGAGTGATAATTAGTTTAATAATCTGCTCAAGACTAACCTAGTCTGTCAGAGTAAAAGCAAAAGTGAAGCCTAACCTTGACTTGTAATATTGAAAGTGAAAACTGACACTAAATTATCCTTTCATTATTGTTTCAGTTCCGCTTGTGTTGTTTATAAGTGTCTAAAAAAACACTTACATGTATCATATGTCTTTTGTCTCCCTCCATCCAGAACATCCATGAGCTCTGATTTCCCACACTACAGTTCCAGGATGCCAAATATAGGGTTCCAGAACCTTCCCCTTAACATCTACATCGTGGTGTTTGGGACAGCCATCTTTGTCTTCATCCTCAGCCTCCTCTTCTGCTGTTACTTAATAAGGTAACATCCATGTGCCCTTTGGCTTTGGCTTGAATGTATTTCGTAATACGGGTTCCTTAGGTTACTTAAAATGACTATTTTGACCACAAGCTGACTTAAGATGTCAATGTGTGGACAGCATTATCCTGTTATGCATAGCCACTTTTCAAAAAGCCACAATTTTTATCTTACTGCTTAAACCAAAACATACACTAGCTAGATGTGGATGATTCTCATTCTCATGATTCTCAACCCTCCAGTCTGCAGGTGCATGCTACCAAAACCTACTGCATGCAACTTAATAATGGCATAATCACATTACCATGGGAAACCAAGGGTTTTGTTTTCTGTGTAGTATTGAAACCAGTCAGGTTTTTTACATATTGGCTACAATGCTAAAGCAGCAGTAGAGAGTATTTTTTCACTCCCTTTTGTTTTGATTACAAATTTGACAGCAGCATTTGCGTTTTATATTATTTTGTCTGGTCTCAGTATGAAGCTAATTTGTAAGTAAGTATGCTAATCATTTTTGTATCCATTCAGCAGTGGTCAATGGGGATTGGCTCAGGTAACATGTTAATACTTAAACGGCGTGTTAAGACATTTTTTATGAATTTATTTCACAAACTCAATACACAAGACACAGATTTTCCTGCACTGACAGAATATTTGCTACAAACACTAAAGTGTTGTGGTCATGGTAGAGGGTTTGCATTTTAAAATGATACCGTCAAGGTTATAACTTATGATTACTTGAATCTGTTGATAACTTTCTCGATTTATCGATTCATAATCTGGTCCAGAAAATGTTGAAAAAGTTGTTTTGTCCACAAACCAAAATTATTACATTTTAATGGAGCAAAGCAAGAAAAAAGCTTTTTGTAGTTATTTAAAAACAAACAACAATACTCAAACCAAATTATTGCTTTAATAATCAAATAATTCATCATTGCAGCCCTGTATTTTCCAACAATTATTTACACGTTTAAGATGAAAAAGCTATATTTATTCCATTCATATATACCCTCTATTTTATAGAAATTTTAATTCTTTTAAGACTTATAATTATAATGGGAACTGAATGTTTATTCTCACACACTGTTGCTATACAGTATAGCCCGTCCTTGTACATTTCAGGTCACTTTGGTTTATGAATCATTCACGCAGTGCCCTCATGTACTTTTTCCATTTCAAGTAAATAAGATGTGTCAACAGGAACTGATGTTTCATCATGTTATGGCTTTTGCTAATGGGAACCTTGTATTTGTTGTGTATGACTATGGCTTTTAGTTGAAGCACAATTAAGGGGCTGTCTTTTTTCCTTTTTAAAAATATGTGGGTTTTGTGTATGTCTTACTAATGGTAATTTCACAGGAGGGTGGAATGTTTCAACAGCACAGTTTGGAGATGGTAGCTACAATACATGAATTGGTGACCTGATGATCTGAAATCATACTAAAAAACAGTAATGTGCAGAAATTCAAAGGCGATTCTCTGCATTTTTGCGATCATGGCACTTGGCGTCAAAGAAACAAGTTCAAATCCTGTTGAGTAATAGCCACTTAATCTCCTTAATGTCCCTACACATTCTTAGTAGTAATTGACATTTGGATGTTGTTTAACCTGCCAAAATCTCTAGTTTTTAGTTTAAAAGTTTTAGTTTACTCTTTCAGAATTCACGTAAAAATAGAAAGGCTTATAACTGAACTACAGTGTACAAACTCTATTGTGCAACAAATTGAGCAATAAAACAATTTCAGTTGCGGGGTCTGGTGTCTCCGTAGTTTGTCCTTATTAGCATAACCGCACATGGAGTATGCTAGCAAGAGGTCATGTGGGTCATGACCTCACATGACCCATGAAGCCCTCCGTGCTGCAGCAAGGAGGGCTTCTGCTGCACAGTCAGGGAATTTGTGGAGTATCAGTATGTGTCTCCTTGGTTTTTGCAAAGTCATTTATATACTCGATAATGTATATCTTTAAAACAACAATTGCAATATTATCTTAGATAATATATCTTGCCCACCCCTAATATGAATTCAACTTTTTTCCCATTTTTGTTTTTCTAATAAACCTCAATTAAACTATTATTTTCTCTGCAGGAACGGGGATTTCTAATCATTCCCTTGCTCCTTTTGTTTAACCCCACTGACCTAATTCAATTATTGCTGCATAGGTTGCTGCATAGGTTTTCTCCTGGCAGCAACCCAACTGAACATAATGTCCAGCATCCTTTATCTAAGACAGTGACAATCAGCCGTTCTCACCAAAAATACAACCCTCAACACCCTCTCATATCCTATCACACATGGCAAATGGTAAGTAGGTTAACTACTACTGTATTCCTTACAATTTCTTGTAACCCCTAAGAGACATTTTCTGACTTTGATGCAGTACCATGGATCATTACATTTAAAAACCAACATTGCTAGTTTATTAAAGCCGATCAAAGAGCAATTTTTGCTCCATAAAAAGCATCTAAAGATGTAGTCTCCCCAAGGATCATGGCCATAATAACTTAATCATATGTGTCATTGGGCACACAACAGTACAAAGACTCACTAGTGAACATTTGTGTTATTTTGGTCTTACAAGGTAACTCAATTAGTAGTTATTTTTCCAGTTTACACTTTAAAGAACCAGCAAAAGGAAAAGTCTTTTTCCTATAGTTTGTTTTTTTTTTTCAAACTCAGCATCACTGTTTTCCTTTCACTGACTGAGGAGTGAAGGCTCCAAAGTAGCTCGCTTGTTAATTTTGACTTCTTATTTGACAAAGACAAACGAGGAAGGCTGTCACAGAAATCCTCAGCCACCAAATTCAGTGGGTCCTCAGTCCTAACACACACACACACACACACACACTGTGGAACTGTGGAATATAATGGTGGCTGACATTTGGATTTTATTTTGATGGTAGTCAAATCATAACTGCATGAGTTTAGAGAGGGATGCCAATTTGGACGCATGCTTTTTATTTTTCAGCTACCTGTTTTTTTTTACCCAATTTGACAAAGGGTAAAGAGCCATTTATCAACCCCTCTCTAGTTGTCACCCATGACCCTTCACCCTTGTGCACCTTGTCGCCTACCCACCCTTGGGAGTTTCTGCACCTTTACCTGCTGACCTTATTCAAAATGTCAGTTTCTCTCCTAGACTGTGCTGCTTGTTTTACAGATCCCTCTCACTCTGCTGCGAGAGGTTAAGGTTACTTATAATGGAGGTAAATCTTAAAAACTATGATTCTCCTATCTTTCTTGCTCTTGTATTCTTATTTATTTTCCTGTGTATTTTATTGTCATTATCAGTTCCTGAATTCTCCTATGATCCCGTTCTCTGTCTGCTCTTTACCCTTTCACTTAGTTGCACTGTTTTTGTTCATATACAAGAGCAACGTCTTTGAGGAGTTACACCCAGAGTTTGATGTAAATCACAAACTTTGGTTGTACCTGTTTTTGTGTTACAAGCCTGTGTAACGTGTCCTAATGAACTATAGTAATGTTGTAATGTAAAATGTACGAGTCTTCTTATTCTGAGCAATATTTTACTTTTTAAGTTAAGTCTTTTCTCTCGCGCTCTCTCTCTCTCAAACTCCTTTTCCAGGATGAATGGATAGTTTATCTCTGTTGTGTTGTTGGCTGGAGAAGGTCACTTACTAATCAAAAAGACGTTTTGTCTTTCCCTTTACCCAGGTTACGGCATCAGGCACACAAGGAGCTATATGCATACAAACAAGTAAGCAAACCAGTGACACGCATTCAACAAAAAACACCAACATACATGGCAGTTTGGAACAGTCCTACGCAGGCATTTCAGTGCTGACTTTAGATCATTTCAAAATAAGTCAGTGGTTTTTGGCAAGCCTAACTGTGACACCGAAGATCAGTGTATTTGAGCTGAGAGGAAGCAAAACATGTACACCCTTCCCCCAAAGAGGGGAGTGATGAAGGGCATAAACACAAGTCTCATGTTCTACAATTATGTAATACCAGCATGCCAAACCACTCAGCCATGTCAAAGTTACACACACTATCTCTCTCTCACACACACACACACTGGTGTTTTTGCATATTATGGTTAATCTTATCTTTTGTGTCCTTTAATTCAGCTTGACTTGTTTTTCATCACAGTCTTATCTCTTTATTATCTCTCAGGTCATTCAGAAGGAAAAAGTCAAAGAGCTAAATTTGCATGAGGTAAGTGCTCATCTTCTTTGTTTGGTTATTATCAGTTGATGACAATTTAATTCCCAGAACTGGATATCTAGAGGACAGAACACAAACCACACATTGAGACGAACAACCATCCACTCTCACACAATTTTAGAGTGTCCAATTTGCCTAATCCCCAAATCTGCATGTTTTTGGACTGTGGGAGGAAATTCTTTTTATGTTAAGTCATTTATTTGATTTGTGGATTAGTTATCTCCTCCTCCTCTGCATCCTATGAGCGCAGCTCTGAAACTCGGAAAACATCGAGTTCCCACGGCAAATCATGGGACTGATTTAATATAGCACTATTGAATTATTGATGCTAATGCTCCACCCAACAGATTAACGAGATGACATTAGGTGGAGGAGAGTTTTTAAAGGAGGTTGCATTGTGGAACGTTCGGTGAGGAATTCTTTTTGAAAGATAAGGCCTTGTTTTTTTTTGTCACTCTTCACCATTATTCTCGGTGATACTGCCCCCAGCACTTCCTGTTGTGCATTGCAATTACAAATGGGCATTAAGGCAGGGCTGCAACATACGATTATTTTCATAATCAATCAATCTGTTGACTAGTTTCTCAAATAATCTATTGATCATATTGTCCATTAAATGTCAGAAAAGTTCAAATTCTCTTTGTTAAATGGACCAAAGAAAATAATCCCTTTTAAGTAGTTGAAGAATCAGAGACATTGTTTCTGTCATTGTTTCACTCAAAAGGAATAATGAATTATCAAAATAGTTGGCGATTCATTTTTAATCAGTCATCGCAGCCCTACATTTACGTGGTTTTAAAACGGTGCTTCAACACTATAAAATTCTGCATCAACAAATTCGTATAGCTGCCGTTTTTGTTTATCAACGTATTCGTTCAGCGGTGCCTTCTTGTGCTCGTTGTCCCCACTGTCCCTGTTCACAGCCAAACAATGTGCAAATTGTTGTTTCTCGCAGCTCCCTGTCCAGACAGGCAGTGTGCTGCAACACTGCACAACACTGAATATGCATTAGAGCCTCATAAACCATTAACCCTTAAAAACTTTCCTTTCATTGTTTGCTCGGTCTCATTGCACTCAGTGCTTAGTTTGTTCCTTTTGCACTCATGTTTGTGCAGCTACAGTGAAACCTGTCTTATGGCCTTAAAGTTGCTTTGCCTTCGGGTGGACACGGAAATGTTCCAAATGTAATGTAATTTAAAATGTAATTTAAACATCTGGGCACGCATGTCATGTTTAGGCTGTCATTCATGCACTTCATAATAATCAATAATTATGTGTGTGGATGTGGACTTAGTCTTTCATTTAGGGACACACTCTCATGTGTCTTCCCATTTCTTACTTTAACTATTACATAATACTGTTTGCCAGCTTAGCGTAGTGGCAAGCAGCTGAGAGTGTGTGAAGGAACAGCTCGGTCTTTTGCCTTAGAGAGGCAAAATTAACACCGGAGTGCAAATGAAATGTAACCGCTAACGTCTTCATGAGCACACGGGCTTCGAGCTAAATGCGGTTTATTGTCATCGGGGATGGGAATTTCCCAGTGTCCCACCAGTCTTCAGGCTTTTGTTATTTATTTGTCACTGAGAGAAAGCATCATGTGAGGCTGTGACATAATAACCAAGCCGTGTTTGTGGAAAGACAATAACACACACTCACACCAGTGTGGTCAGGACATTCCCACACCGGGGGATCTCATCACACATCTGTTGGATCAAGTTTGAATGATGTGTAACCTGATCAGTGAGGAGGACTCTTTATTTAGTATGGGTTTGACCCCTGGACTTTAACACTCTCACATGAAAATAATAACATTGTGAAAACTTCATGCCACATAATATGGCTGTACACCGCTGTCCCTGTGTGAAGTGTCAGCAACTGTGATGCTGTAGCTTCTTTTCGTTTGACATATTTCTTCCAGTTTTAATTACAGTTTGTTATGTTTAGTCGCAGGACAATTTCTTTTTCCATCCATAGCATATTGTCATGAAATAGACCAAATAATCTTATCCATAGTGGTTATTTATGGGGTCAAAAATACACATTGAAAAGTTTTAAATTGACTATAATCTCACAATAAAGTGAGCAATAATGAATCTCATTCAGTGTTACTGTGTTTTAAGTATTCCTATTATTTCTAATATATGGTCTTCACTGTATGCCAAATCAGGAAATGGGTACCAATCATATGTGTATGCTGATACACCACATACTGATAGTAGGGCTGCAACTAATGATTATTCTCGTAAGCGATTAATCTGACGATTATTTTCTCAATTAATCGAGTACTTGTTTGGTCCGTAAAGTTTTAGAAAATGTAGATCAGTGTTTGCTAAACCTGGAAAGGATGATGTTCTCGAATGTCTTGTTTAGTCTTCAACTGAAATGATTCAGTTTGATTGATTTCTTTGTAGAGCTGCAACTAACGATTATTTTCATAATCGATTAATCTGTGGATTATATTCTCGATTTGGTGTTCAGAATATCAGAAAACCTTAAAAAATGTTGATCGGTGTTCGTCTAACCTGGAAATGATGATGTTCTCAAATGTCTTGTTTTGTCCACAAAGCAAAATGATTGACTTTTAATGACTTCTTTGTTATCCAGAGCAAAGAAATTAAGAAAATATTCACATTTAAGAAGTTTAAACAATTGGAAATCTTGTTTTAATCATCAAAAAAGCATCAAACCGATTATTCGATTATCAAAATAGTTGCCGATTAATGATCGATTAATTGTTTCAGCTCTATTTCTTTGTTCTATGTAGCAAAGAAACCAGAAAAGTTTTAATAATTGAAAAACCCTCAAACCGATTAAACGATGATGAAAATAGTTGATGAATTAATTTAGTAATCTTGTAATAATCGGTGCAGCCCTTACTGAAGGAGAAAATGAAAAGCACTCTTTATCAATTATAATTATATATAATAATGATCACAGTAATAGGAAAGCGAGTGGGACTGATATAGACCGAGGTGCCCAGCAACATGTCCTCCAGATACAGTCTGAGTTCATACTCTCTTGGCTTAATTAGCAACTATTCTGGCAACAAATAACCATTGCAGATTATTCTGAGCTTTTCACTCTCTCTTGAATCTGCCATTTAAATGAACTTATTTCTACTCGACATCTTTCACACGTCTTATTCGTGCCACATATTCTTTTTTGATTTTAAACCTTTAAGCACGTTAATCTCAGTGGTCAGAGGTTAATGTTTCCTCTTTGGTCAAGCTCATGATCTGATTATGCTTTTCCACAAAATCACATCCCACGGCTTTTCTCGTGGAGACTTTAACTCGAGCTTACAGGAGCGATCGACTTAATCGGGTGAAAGGGTTTCTGTCAAAGGTTGGCAAAGGGTGCTGGATCTCGACTGTGGCTGTGGCGCCGTGGACAAGGCGCTGAAAAGAATAAAAACGGGAATCTATTCACCAATAAAGATAGTAGACTTCTTTGCCACCTCCAAAAGTCCTCGGTATAGAAAGCTTGGAGTCTCCATGCTGTTCTTTTCATCCTCACTTGTCCATCCAGCGTCTCATTTAACAGCACGGAGAAAAAGAAAGTTTCTGCACAATTAAGGAGTAGCGTTGCAGAGTTAGTCTGCCAAATTAAAACTCTCTTTCAGCAAATTGTTACCGCCTGGTCGACACAGTATTCCCATCGGTAATGGTGGGAATACTGCAACGTTTGGATGTTTGATCTGAGACATATTGCCAGTGTCATGAACTACTTTCACTTTTCGTACTATTATAATAAACAACCAGCTGTATGAACCTTTAACAACCCTGTAGAAATGTCACTGGTGTTAAGTTTATATGAGCTAATTAAAAAAGTAACTTTTGAGTGCATTAATTGATAATCTTGAGTTACACTAATAGACGCCTAGACGAGGATTGTTTGTTTTTGGGGTTTTTTGTATTTCCAAAACAACCTGAATGAAATAGCATGGGAAATTCAATTCACTAATTAATTCATACATGTGTAGAAAAGATTTGTATTTCTCTAAAATCTCTAAAGATATTATCTTCACGTACGTGTTTGTGTGGCTTTTAAGTTGCACATGTTGACCTTGTTTTATCACCGTCACTTTATCAAAACTGGTTGAGTCTGTTGTCTTTTGCCCCGTGTACTTGTCCTTTGCTGTTAGGACATTTTGCTTTATGTACGTCAAATAGATTCAAAACACGCATTGGCAAACAGCAGAGAACAGCCAGCGTGCACTGGAGTCCCTGCTTTGCTCTAACCCCCTCCCTCCCTTTCAGATATGTGCAGTGTGCTTGGAGGAGTTCAAACAGAAAGACGAGCTGGGGATCTGTCCTTGCAAACATGCCTTTCATAGGAAGTAAGTCTGAAGTTTTTAACTCTCATGCTTGTGCGCGCACACGGAACACTTCTCTGGAACCTCTGGAACTAAAACATGACTCTCATGTCATTGTGCCAGAGTGTGTGTGTGTGTGTGTGTGTGTGTGGTAGTCAAACAAAATGTTCATGATGACGTCGCTTTGTGTACCTAAAGTGTGTATGAACGTAGGAACGACACAGGCCTCATGAGCCAACTGTGTGCCACACCTCCCCCTCGTGATCTGACCATTTCAACTGAGTTGTTTATATCAGCGTGACACCTCCCTTGGCCTAGTTTTTTTCCCCAGTTGTGGCAAGAGAGGTCACCACTCAACGAATCAACTGTATAAACACTGCTTTTAGCACGTGTGTGTGTGTGTGTGTGTGCGCACGCAAGGAAAGCCATGTAAAAAAAATACATATACGTTATACTTCAACAGTACATTTATGAATAATGCATGTTTAACTACTGCCTGCTGCACACGACGCAAACAATATGGTCACGCTACAAGTGACAATAACTTAAAGTCGTAAAATTATTGATTCATCTTTAGATTAACATTAAAATCGTCAGAGTACCTGTTTTGATAATCGATGGAACAAGTTTCTCAGATTTTTCAGCTCCTTCAATGTGAATATTTGCTGAATTTAACAAAGAAATCATTCAAACTGAATCATTTTGGTTTATGGATAAAACAAACGTTCCAATTTTGGAACATTTTCCAAAATTTTACAGACCAAACAACTATACTATTAATCAAGAAAATAATCCGTTGCAGCCCTAATCATTTTGCAGAATGATGTAGCCAAGTTTAACCTTAAAAAAAAGAGACAATAAAATAAGATTTATACACATATAACAAATGTTTTTGGCTTGAAAAACAAAGGTGTTGATCCATCTGCTAATGTTTCACCCTCTGACATAAGTGTGGAATGTTACAACATGTATGTGTGACAGACAAGCGCCGTACCTGCAGCGCGTGTGCAGAGTCACGCTGTCCTGACCCCGGACAGCTGACACCTCTTAACCCCATGTCTCAGTGCTGCTGTGAAGTGTGTGTGAGTCACACCTCAGATGTTTACCTACAACCAGATCATTGGTGTGTATATGCTACACACACACACACACACACCATATTTCAACTGACAATCCAGAATAAATCTATTTCAAATGATTTTCTATTTCTGTGGTAAAAGAAAATATTTTAACATCCAAAGGAAATCAACAACTTGTTTGCTGTCGATCTATATCAAAGCCCACAAAGGCGCACGTCAGACCGTTCCTCAGGGAACACCGCTCTAACCCACCTGATTCAGACGCACCGCTCGTTATCGGGCTTCTGCAGAGCTCGATGACGAGCGGACCGTTTGAATCAGGTGTGTTGGAGCGAGCGGTGTCCCCCGAGGACCAGGGTTGGGAAACACTGATCTAACCAATCAAAACAGGCAATGTTGACGACGTGGCATTCAAACTGTTAAAGTCGTGATGAAATCAAGCCAAGCAAACTCTCTTTTTCTGCGTTATGAAGTAAAATGGTTGACAAATATTTTTAATGATCTTATTCTAACGATTCAGTGACACTGAAGACAACTGCTTTACAAGTCACTAGTCACTCGTTTGTGTCAGTCAGTCAGTCAGTCACCAGAGGGTCGCGGGGGGTGCTGTGCCAATCTCAGCTTCATCGGGCGATAGGCGGGGTACACCCTGGACAGTTCGCCAGTCCATCGCAGGGCCACACACAGCTAGAGACAAACAACCATTCACTCTCACACTCACTCCTACGGTCAATTTAGAGTGTCCAATTTACCTATTCCCCACATTGCATGTTTTTGGACTGTGGGAGGAAGCCGGAGAACCCGGAGAGAACCTACGCACACATGGGGAGAACATGCAAACTCCATGCAGAAAGGCGTCTTCTCGATGCAAGGCGAGAGTGCTAACCACTACATCACCGTGTGAGCCCCACTCGTTTGTGTGTCGCTCGCAAAACGTAGTCACGGCAGCTTCATGCAGACGTGCAATGATGACTCCGCCCACGTTGAGGAGGAACTATATTGCAATGGAAACACAACCAAACCGTGGCGAGGTGGTAACATGTAGCGGCTTTTCTGTAACGTGTCTTGCGCGTGTGTGAGATGTGGGGATGTAAGCTGTAAATTAGAGCTGTTTGAACTAATTAAGACTAGTTGAGAACTGGTCCACCTGTTTCTCCCACGTGAGGCATTGTGGGGTTCTTTATTCATCATTTTCTCGCTTAATTACGTCAAACGTAATGTGAAAAAAAAGAGGGAGTGCTGAAATTCACACCTCAGAATTATTTGCAAATTGTGTCCCTGAATCAAACTTGAATAAACGTGATGTTGTTGTTCTGTTGTCGCTCTGCTTTCTCTCAGGTGCCTCATAAAGTGGTTGGAGGTGAGGAAAGTGTGCCCGCTGTGCAACATGCCCGTTTTGCAGCTCGCCCAACAGGCCAGCAGCACGGAGCCCGCCACGCCAGTACAGCAGCCCCTGCCCGGCATCGAGAACCTGGTGTAGCAGAGCGAAGCCCCTCGCAAAACAGTACACAACAACAGACACACAAAAACACACATCATCCCATCGCTCACTCTCTCACCTGCACAGGTACACTTTGATGTGAGTCGGTGGACAGTGAGGAGTTGCTGTGCAGAGACAAACACTGGCTGTCGACGGGCAGCCGTCTTTTACCTAAAAAAAAAAAAGGATTTCCTGTTATCAGCTCTGACTGTTCATCAACTGATCTCACGTGTGTCTGTTGTTGTTTTTCCGCGGCCGATGAAGAAGAGTTGTCCTAGAAGAAGATTCTGTCTCGGCCATGATGTGGTCAATAACTTTTTCGCAACCAAAGCACTTTTCTGGGAACACCAGCTAAAGACCTGGATGAAGAAAAAGACAAAAGCCAAGAACTACAATACTAAAATATTCATTGTTTATCATTTTTTTCCTTTCTTTTTTTTAATAAGCACTTTACAAGAAGTCAAAACTTAATTGCTTGTGAGTTTAGTCACAAGGTCATGGTTTGTGTTTTGCCATTCTCTTTCATTTTTGTGCAACGCCACTTGGATTTTCCTTTTTAATTAGTGAACTTTGATTTTCAAACACCACATATACGCATAAATACAGTATATATAAATATGTATATAGTATTTTACAAAGGGACAACAATACTTACAGTAGAAGATGTCAGAAGATTTGGGTTTCTGTTCAAACTGCACAGGAAATCACCTCAAAATCACCTCGAGATTCATGTCTGACTATATGTGAAACCGTATGACAAAGAGGAAACACAACAGCGAACTAATCATATTTCCACCAAACAAATTTACTGGTTAAACGAGCTGCTGTTAGTGTTTGTGGGAACACAAGAACCACCGTGTTGAAAATAACTTGTATAGCAGTATTCCTGTAGATAACCTGGTGTTTTACAGAACAACCACGAGTACAGAAATAACCTTAAAATGACGTCGATATTATCTCGCCCTGCTGCTGCTACATTACTCTGTTTTTTACTCAAGCAGATTTGTGCCAATGCTGCTTTGACGTTTGACACGTCGCAAATGTCAAACTGCTTTTTTTTTTTTATTTAAATATACGTTAAACTACCATCACGCGTCCTGCTCCAAAATGACTGACAGTTTACTCTGAGCTCTTGTTAAAAATGAAATAAGCTGCACACACGGTGGAGGCGATGGATCACACTTTCCAGCACAGTGACAACATGGTAATAGTGATCAGTTTGTAATAGAGAGGCAATATTATAATTACAACATCCTATTTTAATGTAGTTTGGTGATAATAGTGGTGATAGTGAGGAGGTAATATTACAGTAATACACAATTCATATGAATGAATATCGTTACGTGCTAATACCTGTACAATCCAAGGGAAAATATCTTATTATATGTCTATTATTATTATTATTACAGCACTGAGCTGTAATTATTTGACGCTTTAAACACAATTTCAAATAATCGCTGGGTTCATTCCATAACTCCACCCCCCCCCCATATATATACATATATATGTATATATATATATACATATATATGTATATATATATATACATATATATATATATATATATGTATTGATTTCTTGGTACAGCTGCAGAGAGCAAATGAGTTGGCAGACTAACATCGCGAGTTGTGCTCTCAACATATGACCGGCATACGCACTATTCAGTAAAAACACACACACACACACACACACACACACATGCAGCCCGGGAGTCTGTGGTCAGCAGCTTTTTCTTTCACACTGACAAACACAGTGGCTGCACTTTTCTGGTGCTTTCACTGCTCTTTCTCGCTCTTTCTGTGCAGTTTTTGTGTGTCGTGCCACGCGTGCGGTGACACTGAGCCCCCGGCTATTATGTCGGTGAGGTTTTTTACCCACATGGTAAAAACATGCTGATGTAAAAGAAGAGATGAAGGCTTTATCTTTGAACCTGAGATATGTGAGGGAACAATCTTGTGGAAAAAGTCCCTCGACATGAAATAGAAATTGAATTCAAATCCAATTTTTGTTCTTTGCTGAAACGTTTGTGTTAAAGGAACTAAACGGACTTGCAATTAGGGCTTGGCAGTAATTAAATAACAATATTTGTAGCTAAATATGTTCAAAGTTGTCCTTTTTAATATTGAATCTCTGGTCAAAGTTACATGAAGTGTATTTTTATTTGTGTATAGAAGTATGACCAGGCCTAATATGAGTCACACTCGTACCGCTAAGCACAAAAAAAGGATTTTTTTTTTTATCATTATTATGTTCTGCTTTCATTGAGCTTAATTTTTAAGCTTAAGCTTTTGACCCTTTAAATGCCGGGTTCTTGTCGTGATGCCACCATGTTTTCAGATAAAAACAAAAAGGATTATTCTCAATAATACTACATGCAAAGTAATTTGTTTGTGAATTATTAAAGTCTGGGATATGTCAATGATGAGCAGCAATCATTGTAACAGTGACATCTAGTGGATAAATTTGTTGATTTTCTCCATATACAGAATATGGCCAAAATGACGCCATCTGGTGGAGAGTAGAAAAAATGATTATTTTCAACGAAAAAGTTTGTACACAGTGTTTTTAGCTCGACATAACACGTCCATGCCATATGCATAAAACACGGCCAAAATGAAGGAAGAACAATGTGTAAAAAATGTGCACAGTTGTCTCCTATCTTTGTTTTCAAATTAAAAATGAGGAAATAATAACTTAATTATCTGACATTTATCACGATATACATCAATTTCAACTGATTTCAAACGTATTGCCTCGCCCTCCTTGCAATTCTGATCAGAATTTCCTGTCATTTCCACTTTTTACACATCTTTTAGGTCTTAATATCTCAGGTTTCCCCTCTGAAGATACAGATTATATGTAGAATAACACTTTATTGAAGTGACGCGTTGCATTGAAAGCATTGCTGGGTCTCACCTGTGTGTCTGGAACAGGTCCGCGGCTCCATTATCAAACATTAATCCACCGCTGATGGAGAGAACGGTCAATATGTTGCCTCCACATGAGCCTTATTTGAACAAAAACTGCCTCAGTTACAAATTAAGACGGAGGTTGTGTTCATTGGTGACATCACAGCCTCTTTGCTCCGCAGGGTATTAAATGACTTTAATGAGTTTGGAACAAAATATGCAACACAAGGGCAAGTTCTCTGCTCTGCTGTGGGACAAACAGCACCTGGTACCTTCTTGCTTCTTAGTCGTTGGTGATTTAAAAAAGAGGCTGTGACTGTTTGCTAAATTGCTAAATGATTTCCTCAAAACCTCTCGGATTAAATCACACGCACGTCAAAATTCTGCACACTCAGTTCTTCTAACAAGTCTTAAAGCCACTCTGTGTCCCTGGTGGAGTGTTTGAATGTATATCTCACAAGAGAAAGACGAGTTATTTTGCATACACTGATATCACCTGTGTGTGTGAAGAAATGCTCCTTCACGTAAACTAAATGGCCGTGGAACACTCCCTGCCATTTTGGTGCGCTTGATTGTAAACACGCTCTCCCTGTCCGCCTGTAATCCGCCTGTAATCCGCCCCTCCTCCCCCCATTCCCCCTCCCGTGTGCCGTCCTAATCCATCTTAAAAAACAAAATGAAGTCTATACCGCGTCAAAGTCCGAGCCGACGAAGGAAGGACAGAAGGAGATGCCGCTTTTTTTTTTGAAAAGGGAAAAAGAAAAGAGGAGAGACTCAGTCAGTCAGTCAGTCAGAGCCGCTCATGAATAAATGAATAAATGTCTTCCCACCAGTGGAATCACCATTGACGTCAGTGCTGGTTCTGACTCCCATCACGTCTATAAATAGCCCCAATCAAATGAAATAGAACACATAGGAAGTGGACTAGTACTGTCTAATAATTGTCCCTCCTGGACTCGGACGACTGTGTCATTCATGAGCAAGAAGAAGAAACCTGGTACATAATCTAAATGATTCTTCCGTCGTGAGAGCGTTTGATTCTCCGTCACTGCCTCCCTGAAGTCAGCGTTCTTGTATATTTCTTGTTTGGTGTTTTATTTATTGGTCTGTAGCCAGCTCACAAAATAACTTCCTCACAGTTTATTCAAACAAACCTTTACTAGCACCTGAGTAACCCCTCGTCCTCTCTCACACACACACCACCCTTTGTTTTTTTTAACACTGATCATGTTTGTGGACTCTCACAGACAATGTTTGTAAAAACTAAGAATTCTGCAGCAGAATATTTTTGGAGACACTTGCTGTACAGTATTTGTAAGCTCTATTTTTGTATATGGCGCTTTTTTTTTGGAGGAAATAATGTGCTTTGTTTTTGTTTATTTCACGTTCATTCATTCTAGGGAAACGTTGCATGTGACTGACTTGAACTGTAAATAAAATGTCCACGTTTTGGGGCGATTTGAGTTTTTCCTTTTTAACACGTTTTTTTTTTTTGTTTTTGTTTGTTTTTTTAACAATGAATTTGAACACCTCAAAGATGAGTACAGTATGTTCTAAAACAGCTTTTCAATCCATTCACAGTATAACATAATGGAACCTTACATTTGTGTAACACTGCCATCTCGTGGGTGTCATCTTCCAAAATAAAGGCAACATTGAAACAATAGTGACTCCTTGTGGTGATGACCTGTAAAGACCATGTTCTCCCCTCTTTTCCACATGTTTGTGACAAGTTTCCCTCTCTTTGCTGCTGCTGCTGCTGCTCCTGCTGCTCCTGCTGCTCCTGCTGCTCCTGCTGCTCCTGCTGCTCCTGCTGCTGCACGGTCGGCACCATCGAGCCTGAGCGGCAGTAAATAACCCGGCTTCTTCCCTCCATTCATTGCCAGATTGTTTTTTTTAATCACTGTGACTAACTTGTGTGTTTTTTTCCCCCCTCTGTGCTCAAGGTCCAGGACTCTGAAGCCTCCGGTCCAGTCAGGCTTTTCCTTCAGACGCCTAATCCATCACTTCAGTGAGTGTTCATTAAAGTTTATAACTTTTGAACTCAATGCTTATGATAGTTCTGACTTTTTCTTTTTAAAAGGAGTCACAGCAAATTAGTTTTTAGAGCGGGTTAGCTCACTTTTATTAGGGCCCAAGCTACGAATGGCAGGGGACGGGACGGCTACCTATTGTTATTCAAATTATCATTATTATTATTATTGTTATTATATCCATGGCTATATACATATGTATATACAGTGTATATACATATATATATATATATATATATATATATATATATATATGTGTATTTATTACATATATGTATATATATATATATATATATACATATACATTTATCATATATATACATTCATGAGTAGAATCTGTGGAATTTGCCCTTTCAGATCATCCAAACGTCTCATGGACGTTGACAGAGTGTCTCACTCACACTGACGTGCAGGGGCGTGGCTTCACACCCGCACACACCTTCATTCCAATGACTGACATCACTGACTGCTGCAGACATTCACGCGTCAGTTTATTTCCCTGTTTTTGTGCGAACAAGCACCTGAATTAAGTCTCAGTATAATAACCTGATGGACACATCGTGATCACGCAGCAACATTCAATAATGACTGACAGTGACTTTAATGTCAAAACCACACAACACTCTGTTAAACTGTGCTACAACAGCACGTTTACACTACATTACATAAAACAAAATTATTAATACTTCTTCAAGTACTTTGCTTGAAGATTTTTTTTTTTGTTTTTTTAAGAAAAAAAATAAGCAAAAAATGTATCTCAGTACTGGGTCAAACACGCAACATCCGCTTTGCAGTCACCATTTCAGAGGAACATTCAAAAATATGTTTCCTAAAAGACTAGAGTTGAATGAATGAATGAATGAATGAATGTGTAAGATTGTTTTGTTCATTTCACACTTTTTTGAAAAACAAATCTCCTCCTCTTTGTCCGCGTGTTTGAACATAGACGAGAAATCAATAACTTGAGAGTTAAAGTGGTTTTTTTTTCTCCTCCACCAAGAATGTGGTTCGTAACGTGGCCCAAAAAAAAACAGCGGAAAAAGCACAATGTGGAGTCATTCTTAACCCGTAACGCGGGTGTGGTCGCTTGCGAAATAGTCTCAGCCTCAACAAAGTCACTGACACACCCATGGATGAGTTTTTAGGTCATTAATCAGAACTATATTTCACTGCTTAACTCCAAAAAATACATGTGTATATATGTATATATAAATGTGAGCACAAGGAGGCCTTAGGTTGAAACTGTGAATCTAAGTTTTATGATACGTTAAACTCTTTAATCTGCTGTAAAATGACACATAATGACAGGAAATGTTCTCTTTTTTTTACTTTCCATATATGAAATATAATACACTTAATGTAAAGAAAGAACTAACCCGAACAATCTTAATCTTGTCGATGACTTCAATCGATTCATTTCAAAAGCCGTGAGAATAAAAAAAAGGCAGAAACCAAACTCAAGTGTGTTTGACCACGTTTTATTGAACACTTTGCATCATATGGACTTTAAATAAATCCCGTCAACACCAGCGTCGTCATCGTGGGGGTTATTGCACACAACCGTGTGAGTGGTAACAATAATCACATTCTGTCAGAGACCGCGCTTGAGCAGCGACACGCTGACGTGACACAGTATCAGGCCGCTCATGAACGTGACCCCAGCACGTGCAGCCGGGGCGGCGGCGCTCGTGGTGTTCGCGGCGACAGTCGTGGTGGCGGCAGTCGTCGTCGTCGCAACCGTCGTCGTCTGGCCAGTGACGGTTGTCATGACGGATGCTGTTGATTCGCAACAAAGTCAAATAAGATTTGAAAAACAACAAACACTCGGAGAGAAACACAAGTTGTGTACTCACATATGATCAGGACGTGCAGCAGAATCGTCGACAGCATTTTTAATCTCGGTCGCGCCTAAAAGACAAAAATGGAAATGTTTCTTCCAAATACTTTCATTTAAAGTGATATAAAGAAATTAAAGAGTCCACAGAGACGGAAAGAAAAGCGTGTACTCACAAAACCTCTCTGGATTGAATCGGTGAAGATGCCTTGAGCCGAAATTTCTCTTCGCTCCCGTCTGATTTGCGCTCAGTTTTGACTCGACCTCCGACTCAGCCGCAGCTTTTATACGGTGACTGAGTGCTGTGAAAAATCCCCGTCCACATCGGTCACCAGTGGCTTTGTTTACCTGCAGACTTGTTTATTCTGCCACGACTGACAGGACTCACAAAGCCGAGCAGGTTGGTGATGAACTGAAGGAGTTGTCTTTGCTGGTGCGACACAAAGACAACAGTGTGTAGGGGACAACTTTGAGTTATGGGCTTAAAGGCTGCTGAGGTAGTTGCTGCCACAAAGTATGTGCCATGTCAACCCGCAGGAATGAGAATAAAGGTGAGGAAACGCAGGGTGCTTTTGTTACGGGGGAAAAAAAAAAACAAAACCTGCTGCCCAAACGTACTCGAAACCACGTCTCATGATGCGGTCGTTCCATAGAATGTTGCACTGTGTGCACTTGTGTGTCACGACAGAGTGAAGTGACATTAATTTACCAGTAAAGGGATCATTCAAGCTGAAAACAGGGACCGCAATGACGTATTCAGATACAGATACAGGACTTTGGGCCCCTCTTTGGCACCTTCCACTCGTCTTGAAAGGATTTCCTCAAAGATTCTGAAGTCCTTCTGTGGGACTTTGTGTTAATTGTGTCATTCCATAGAGCGAGTCGATGTGGTGATTGGATATTTGGGCCCAAACCAGTCGTCTCTTCAACAAAAACCCACGTTTGATGCCGTCTTTAGTCGGCAGCTTGTGATACGTATTCACACTCTTAATATTTACCGTGCATCATTTGAATTTCAAGAATTGCTGCTTCTTGTTTTGACATTTACTCCCCAAACCTGGCTGTCCACGACAACAGCAGTTAGTTTTTAGTTGAAGTTTTCAAACCAAACATTTAGTTTAGCTTCACTGTCAATTTTATAGCAACAAAGTCTATTAGAATCAGGTTTTTTCAGAATAAAAGCTCTGAACTCGACATATAATTCTCATTTTTTTTGTGAAGACAATCAAGTGATTTTTAATAAATCATCACGTACTGATGTAGAGCATTGATGAGGTCAGACACTCTCACAGTCTCTGTTCGATGGAGCTGAGGTCAGGTCAGTCAAGTTCTTCCACGGCGAACTTGTCAAACCATGTCTTTATAGCTCTTGCTTTGTGTGTGTGTGTGTGCGAGTGTTGGAATAGAAAACTCCTCCAACTGTTGCCACAAAGTTTGAAACATTAGCATTGTACCAAAATGTCTCTATACACTGAAGCGTTAACATTGTCCTTCACTGGAGATGAGGAGCCTAGAGGTCACAGCCTGAATTCAGTACTTCACACAACAGGTGTCGGGCCCAACACTTGTGCTTTAGGTGATGTTGATGTTGAGGTGAAAGGCTGAATCAGCCTTGCGTGGATGAGTTTGAGAATAGTAACCGGCGAGTTACGTGGAGCAGGTATGAAAGACACTTTGGTCCCAAGTAATGGTTAAATTAATCCATTTTTAAAAAATAAATAAATACATGAATTTGTGTTCAGTTTTGTCACAGCATTCAGCAGTGAGCTTGACCTTTGACCCCTGACCGTAACAATTACTCACAATCCGTTTTATGGGGTGACTTTTTTTTTCCCTCTGTTTTACAGTTTTTCTCAGTGGCTTTGGTGCTTTTCTCACTTTTCTCACTATTTACATTTGCACAGCAGTTAGTGCATTCCTCAAAAGCAAGTGTTCATGTCAATGAAAGTGTCAGTGTCATCCAAACGAGAACAAGAGAGTTTAATAGTCAAATAGTTTAATCAAGTTTTCATTATGTCATTATGTTTATTCTCTCAAGTGTTTTCCAATGCGGAAAAAAGGTCAAAACTCGGTGACACGACCTGAAAGAGCACTATACACTACACTTGTACTACAGTAAAGTTACACATCGCTGTAGTTAGGGGAGTAAGTCAGTACAAGAGTATTGTGCAAAATAAAAATAAACTACAGTCACTTTTGGTGGAGCTGTGCACAAATGTGAGGTTGTCATTCAATCCTATGTGGTGCAGAGTAATGTAAACATTACTGTCCAATACTATACTGTCTCCCGACCAAATGTTTGAATGATTGAATTCACAGTAGTTTGGTTGCACCCTCCGACCAACCTCTGCCATTGTGAGGCCGTGATTGACAACATGCTCCTAATTTCATTAGGAATCTGCCTATGTATTATGCTGAAGTTCACCTGAGAGCATAAGTATAGTTCACTTTGACTGACATGACATAAGCAAATGATAATGTAAAAAAACAGCAACTGATACATGTCCAAAAGCATTGGCAGTTTGTTCAGAGGAAGGAGAAATGGGACGTTGAACTAACAGTTTTGAGAATTTTCATTCTGATCTGAGACAAACTGTAAAGTGTGTGGTCACCTGACTCTCAGGGAAAATCCAGACCAGACCAGACCAGACCTCCGCCCCACAGACATAAATATTTGTTCACGTCGCTCATCCATCCGTCAGCAACCGTTTTATCCTCCACATGAGGGTCACGGGGGTTGCTGGTGCCAATCTCAGCTGACACAGGGTGATGGGCGGGGTACACACACACACTCTGGACAGGTCGCCAGTCACTTATGTTTGTTTTTTATTATTAAACCTTATTGAAAGAGTATGTGACGCTCACCATTTTGTCAAGACATGTGAACAAGTCTTTAAAAACAAACCAGGAAAAACTGCATCACATGACAGTATGTGATAAACTGTATGAATATTTAGTTTTTAACCCTTTTTAACTCCTATTGAAAAATATATACAGTATTTTCAAAACTTTGAATTAGTAATTTAATTAATTAAATGAGTTACCTTCCTCCATGTCTTTCAGGTGAACAAAAATTAGCCTTAATCTAAAAATAAATTATTTTACATTATTATTTTTTATTCTAAATTACATTAATTAAATAAATAAATAAATAAATAAAAAGGATCACGTGGAGGAAAACATGAATTTCCGCAGTCTTTTAATTCAGACTAAAGCAGTGGTGCACATCAGCCTCTTGTGGCCAAACATGGAATTACAACAATAAACAGTTAAACCTACACGTTTTGACTAGATTTTTAAATCTTTATAAATAAAAAGATTATCCTAACTTTTAAAACAAATAAATAAACAAACATAAGTAGAAGTAAAATTAGGGTTTACATATTGCATTGATTACATCACTTGTACACTGTATTTTAATGTATTATATTTCTCTATAAACTATATTTAAATAATTCTCTGTGTTTTAAAGTGAATGTCATTTGCGTCAGTGTCAGTAGATTCTGTTGATTATGTTTGTTACTGTGAACAGACAAACGTCACGGATGTCCTCACACTGGTACATAAATAGACACATATAAAACGCACGGGGGCGCTGTGGAGTCTCCATATCAGTGGCAACACTGAACAGCTGCAGTGATTTAAGAATTAGACTTGTATTTGTATTATGTGTACTTTTATTATTTATAATTTATTCATAAAAGTGCAGCAAGTGTTTAGTGGTGTGTTTGCAGATAGAATCCACTTCTAGAACTGCAATTATTCGCAGAAAGTATGAGTGAATTAAGTGATTAAAACTGTACACATTTGTGTTAGTCTATATGGGAATTATGGGATGTCTTTTCCTTTGGTAAAGGATAAGATAGGATGTCTGCTAATTCCATCAAATGCAGCCTTAGAGTGTCGTGTTGGCCAACTGATTATGGCCCATTGAGAGTCGATGGCGAAATTGAAAAATGGTGATATCAAGAAGTGAGGCTACTTAATCTTCAGGCCATGCAAACGAGGGCTGTTTGTTTGTGGGTTGGAGCATTAACAGGTAAATCTGCAGTCTGCAAACAACATACAACTGCCTGCATGACTTTATTTTATTTTGAAATGTTCATAATAACCTAAATACTGATAAACTGTGCCCATCTTTCCATCTTTAGGTCTCAATGTTGCTATGGAATTTTGTTTATTTTATTTTATCATTTACTGTATATTAGGATGTAGAACAACAGTTTAATCCAGGACGGTGATGGAAATGGTTGCGTTTAAAGCCAGGCATATTCTTGTGTTGCACTGAGAACATTAAGAACATTGTATAAAATACTGCAATTATGTAAATATTAATAGGATAGGAAAGCAGTAGGTACATATACGTTTATACTGCTGCCTACTCCTTTTCAAACAGATGTAAATGTGTTGTCATGGTTAATGTTGCACATGTGTTTGAAATAAAAATCTATCATATTCATTTATTTCTTATTATTATTTCACTGCTCACATACATTCACTTTCATATGTCTTTTCTCTCTTGTCTGAGCCCATCCAACTTATTGTTCTGTCTTGTTGTCTGGCTATCATGTTTTACATAAAAACAACAACTTTGTTTTAAATAAAATAAAACACTGACATACCTTGACATAACAAGATAAGACAACAATCTTATTTTTAAATGGATTAATCAGATTACAGCGGCAGTATTAAAGTGACAGTGAGTGTTCGTGGTTTCGCCTCCCAGCTGCAGAGCTACGACATCTTTTAGCTCAGTGCCTCTTTTTTTTCTTTTTTTCTTTTTTAACTGTATGGTTCACTTTCACCACTGTCAGCAGCTGTTTGTAACTAAAAAAGCATTTAAAGCCCACTGTGCACTACCTGCTTAGCATTAAACCGTTTACAGCCAATGTTAGTAACAAGCTGATGAACACAGTGAAGTGCATTCACAAGCTAAAGAGCTGGATACTTTCCTCAGTATTGGTGGAGGGAAAGAAAGGTCTATGAGAGAGAGTGAACATAGGTGTTAAAATTATTATCAGATGATTCACACTGAATGATGCTGTTGCTCTGGTTCTGGTGGGTGTTTAAACACATGATCACTATATCAACCTGATGAGGTGATAATGTCAGTGTATCATGTAGAGCTATATTCTGCAGCCCATAAATGGCCAAATAAAAAGTCTACCACTGCGGGTTTCAATATGGCACCTGTACAAAAGTCTTCCTCATCCTAAATTTGCTCACTTATTCCAAACACTTAAATGCTTGAATCTATGGCAGCCAAGTCACACAATATGCTGTGTCCCCAGAGATCCTGCTGTCTTTCTGATGTGATTTTCTGCTGGTGACTTTTCTCATCCCAGCCAGCCTCAGCAGACTGCAGCAGAAGTGAGGGTGGCTGCAGGTGCTAATAGGCTGGCACTGCCTGTGAGAATCCGAGGAGTTTGTTCTCTTACAGTTTGGATCAAAGACTGTCTCGTGAGTGGTCTGAAAATCCTATGCGCCTCTCGGCATGACTGCTGCGCCGTTTGTGTGAGTTACATCGATTCTGGCAATCGACGCACACCAACGCCATCCATGTCATCGACAGAATGCATCAACGAAACCCCACCCCATCCTCCACGGTTTCATCATGAATGGAGTTCCGAGGTCTTATATAAAACACATGGTGAGCACAATGCGGCTCTCATCTCGACAGATCACTCATCGTGACAGCAAGAGACGCCCACACAATATTTATGTCACCCATAAAAATACATGCATGCATAAACATGGCACACACATGCACATAAACACATATGTTCCTGTGTAATGGCAGACATACTGTACAACACAGCTCACACATGCAAAAACCACCTGGTCAATATTTTACGTCGAAGCAGCTCATCATGTAACATATGGTGTTTTATTCCTGTGTTTGACGTAAAGTCACTGCAGCTCGGAGATTCAGAGAAAAGCCACTTACTTACAATAGAAAGTGGCTCAGGAGGAGTTCAATTAATGCTGGTCAAACAACTCAGCGCTGTGGAACACAAGACAAAAGGGAAAAATAATTCATACTAACTGAAGATGATGATGTGCTGCTTACGTAGCTGAATTGAAATAGAAAACTATCACTTCCGGGAAATTCAACCTGATTAAAAAGTCTTTTTTGCTTTGTGCCACAAAAACACCTTGATACAAACATAATTACAGCCAACACATGCAGATGTAAAAGTTACACATTAGAAATAGCACTGGCGCAAATAGTGTGCAATTTCATGATAAACATTTGATTGTGGACCAGCGGGGAGCGGTGGCAAGTTTTGAAAAAAATGCTGCCATATTTAACAGAGCTACCACTCATTCGTACAAAAGTCCATAAACTGAGTTGATTAATCACATTTGTTCATTTTTTTTTTTTTTAAATCAGTCGTAATGATATGATATGAGTCCATTTGGAGTAGTGGGGTTCATTGAGTCAATGAAATATTCAACAGTTTATATTCTGGCTGTAGCCCATAATCAACTGCTGCATCAACATTTAAACTGAGCCAACTGAGCTGGGGCTGACTCGCATGTTAATACTCCGGATTGGTGGAGCTAAACGGGCTCTGGAATCAGTCTCCAAATTCGAGGAAAGACAACAAGACACAAGGCATAAAATGGAAGTGGTAACAAAACGAAGTCTCAGACTACATTTTACAAATGAGAAGCAGACACTGCTCTATAATTTAATATGCCGTATCAGAGGGCCACAGTTTTAGCTGTTTATAATTGTTAATGAATGCTGGAGACGCCCGGGTGGCTGAAAGAAGATAGCGCTGGAGACAGATTTATCATTCAAAATTTGACAGCCTTCTGCAAAACTGAATTTACAAATTTTAAAGATTCTTTAAGAGAGGTTGATGCATCTGCTGGTGAAATAACCAAGTTGAATTTAATTGGGCTAGGTCACAATTATTGACGTGAAATCTTTATTTTCTATGAATAATTTATTTTTACCGAATAAATTGTTGTGTAATATCCGTAACTCAGCACAAATGTGTCTTATGTATAAGGGAAGAGAGATGGGTCTATTGGCAACTGGTGCGAATCTAAATTATCAACACTGTAAGAGCCTGTGTGGAGAATTTAACCAATGATCAAAGATGATTGAATTCACTTTCAGGGACAATACAATTTAACTGTAAAAACAAGCTTCTTACAAGAAATAATATTTCATATACTTTTTATATATATATGGATGTGATTTACGTGGTTGTCATTATCAAAATATTTTTTTATGTTTCTGTAATACACCAGTACGTAGAAGTTCTTTAACCAAAATTATATTTTTAATGATACATTTTAATTATTATTGTTGAATTTTCAAATGTATTGTTTTACAAAAAAACACATTGTTATTTCTTGATTAAGATGTCGAATTATAGTTATTTACTTGCATTCCTGAACAGAATAATTAGTTTTAGTGGTTGAATTTTATTCTTAATTAATTCCTGACTTCTCCGAGAGAAGCACAGTGAGCCGGCTCGAATTTGGGTATAAAATGGTGAATTCACTCATTATCATTATTATTATTATGTTATTTTCGAAATAAATAACAATAACATGTTTAGTTTCAAACAAGTTTTTGATAGATTTATAAAATATTTATGTTTTCTGGTTGCCTTTCCTGACGCAAACCTCACATATATACAGAGTTGGGACCAGCAGTAGCAGTGAACTGGATGGGAACCTGACAACCCTGCAGTTACAAGCCCAATTCCCTTCCGCTTATCCATCGGCTGCTTCAACGGTCCTCTAATAAAGTGGAAGACAGAGAAAACCAAGGATAGAGGAAGCCATCGGCCATCTTACTGAACAAGACATCTTACATCCATTCATTTTCTCCCGCTTTATCCTCTACATGAGGGTCGCGGGGGGAGCTGTGCCAATCTCAGCTGACATAGGGTGATAGGTGGGGCACACCCTGGACAGATCGCCAGTCCATCACAGCAACACAGAAACAAACAACTTCCACTCTCACTCTGACACCTACGGTCCACTTTACAAGGCATCTTATTTGTCCAAATACAGATAATCAAATGCTTGTTAAACTCCAACTTCAATGGAGTCTTACAGAGAAGAGCAAAGCTTAGCTGTATCCTGCATCAAGTAACAATCAGCTTCAGAGAAAGTTTGTACCTGTAGATATCACAAGTGCCATTAGTAGACTCTGAGTGGAAAGGCCACGCAGCAGCAACAGTAGTGAAACAATTTAATGTCGACTCACTAGACCAAGGCTGACAGTTCTGCTACCTGAATGTCTCGCACAAAAGCAGCAGTGGATTGAACAAGAACCTGACTTTTTCAGGCTCTGTCCTTGTGCTATACTGAAATATGACTGTCTAACATTGTGGTTTAACACTGTGGTTTAAAGTGGGGTTTGGGGACACTGGAGGTCTGTGAATATTAGAACTAATTTTGATCTAGCAGGATAAGAGGTGCGAAAATATTCCGACTTTGCTTTCATGACGAAAGCGAGACTCTGCTGGAAAAAACCTTCTGCTGTTTGCATGGATAGTGCATCAGTGATGACTGGGTGATAACAAGTTATTACTGCACAGATACAGTCTGACATCCTGAAAATGACTGCTGAAGGACTCTGAAATACAATGGCTCTTTTTTTAGTTTAGTTTTGCAGTGAGTGTTTGAGCTATGATGAGAAACATTGGAGTTAATGAAAGAGGAAAAAAGTTTGGTTTCGAATTTAGGAATACAAAAAGCGAGCAGTAAGCATGTCTTAATTGGATGATGAAGGTGGTCTTTGGAATATTTTCTCCCCTGTTAGGGGTCCCTGGCCCTAAAAGGTTTGAGAAAGCCTGCCCAAATAAACACACAGGTCATTTCAATATACTTCTATTTTAAATTTCTGATCAGAATGCTCACTCCTGCTAAACAGGTGTCCTTTTTGAAGACCAAAGACAATTTGCATGGACAGTGCTGACGCACAATTTTCAGTTACCTGTCATTACACACTATACGTATCGACTGGCGATGACAAGCACCTGTTTAACTGGTCCATACAGTATCTAGTTATTTAACCACAAGGCAGTAACTCAATACATTAGACATGTAGACATGGTCAAGTTCAAACCGAGCACCAGACTGGGGAAGGAAGGTGATTAGATTGACTTTGAATGTGGCATGGTTGTTGGCTCACCCGAGTACTTGCTGATCTCATGGGATTTTCACACACAATCATCTTTAGAGAGAATGGACTGAAAAAGGGCAAATATCCAGTGAGTGGCAGTTCTCTGGCCCTGACGATGCTTTGGAGAATGACCAGACTGGTTCAAAATGATAAACTGGCTAATGAGTGCAGCATGACACTGTACATGAATTTTTGGTTTTCTGAGAAGTGCAAAAAAAAATCTGATTATCATGAAAACATAGCAGGACACATTAGGCGACAGTGGGCCATCACATGGTCATTAATGAAGCACTTCTAAGTTCAGCAGAGAGTGAAATTGCTAAGAGAACTCAAACCCCAGCAGATGCTGAGCACACACACGTCTTTACATGTTAATAAGTAATTGTAATAAGTTTAGGGACATTTTCCATATCATTAAATACCTTTTTCGCACTGTTTTTGCCTCCCTGATTTTGTTGGCACAGTAACCCCAGCCCCAATGTGAATGGTTCTTACTTCTAAACCAAAAAAGAGTTGGTGCCAGTGGAGAGTGGAACAAGTTTTTCTGGCCTGAAGCCATCTCTTTGGTGGTTGAAAAACAAAGAACTGGTTCCAGATTAAGTACCAGCATGTAACTAAACCTTGGCAAACTGGATATCTGTCTCAGGGCCCCGGCAGTAAATCTCGGAGACTCTTTTTGAATTCTGCTCTGGATACGCCTGTCATCCACTTTCCCAAGCAGTTTAGAGGCCCCAAAAAAGAGAAGTATAAAAACACAGCTGGCTTTGTTTTCATTACAGAACTGAGCTTTGCTGTACACACAGGCAAAAAGGCAGTAGCGCGCATTCGCTTCCTGACAGGTTCTTATCAGCCACAACTTGACTATCAGCTGTGAAATAAGACCCCCATTAACATTTACTTTCAGTTTCACCTCGTCATTGGCCTGTTAAAAGAAATCCTTGGTCCTAAAGCTGCAGAGCGGAGAATCCACTTCCTGTTTGCAGCAGCATGCCAAGTGTATCTTAATGGTCATGTAGTATACATTTTTTTTGTCTGGTTTTTATCTGAAAACTCAGTTTTTAAATTCCTTACTGAGGAGTTGGCAGCACTGGGAGGATGGGGAATGCTAACAGTAGAAAGAACAAGAAGATAGCTAAAACTTATAGGCAAAGGATGACACTGGAGACAGGAGTTTAAATAATTAATCTCATTCTATTTTAGCCCAGAAACATATCAATTACTTTTAATTTATGAGTACAGTGTGTAAAATACTCAAGTAAAAGTATAACAGTTGTACTTAAAAGTGGAAAGAACAGAAGTGGAAAATACACAAAGTTAAGCAGTCACACTATTAACTCTATTTGCCCTAATTAGAAAATGTTTTCTATTCTGTTTTAATTACTTTGTCATGTGATTCGATGTTAATTCTGCCTGCAGGAGGTGGTGTTATGGTGCATGCATTTCACCAAATGCAACCAATGAATGAAGCGAGCTGTGACAACTGCAACTGAAGCTTAAAACATGATGAGCACGCTGACATAAGCAAACCCTCCAGTAAGAGTCAAGAAATTGACGGACTTAATAAGCAGTCATGTCACCATGAAAACATCACGCAACACTACCCAGAATCCCTTTCAACAGCCTTGACGTATACACTCACAGGAAGAAGTCCTAAAATGACCTGAGATCAGGCTCATCAGCCTTTGTCACTCACACGCTCACACAAGGCAAGAGCAATCTATAGCTGTGACTTTCTGAGCCTCAGCCAGGCAGCTGATTAGGACAGACTGGGTCTGATCACCTGAGCCTCAGACTGTTTTACAATTACATTGATAGAATACCAACCTTTTCTGCTAACGCTAATGCATTAGAGTGTCACTACGATACGAGTGCCACTGGTGTCCTGGGTGCAACTACTGAAGCACTAAATAGAAATATTCAAAGCTATTTAAGTAACAGTACATGTATACAAACAATCACACTTTCACCCAGCTCACACATATTATACACGTTGCTTTTATCTTCTTGCAATCCACTCTTAATGACTCCATTAACTGAGAGGCCATTAGCGGCATTCACTTTATGGCCAGCCAAACAGCCCAGCCGGGAGCACATTATGGAGAGGGCATGTGTGTCCTCTAATGTCCATTTCTTGTCACTGTCCACACATACACACTCATACACTCACTCAATCTTTTCCCCAAGGCCAGCTAGCCTGAAGCAAGCAGGAGTAGACAAACGACTAAGCAAACAGGGCCATTTTTGTGCTCCATTAGGCAATGAGGAGCAAAGGTTTAGTGCAGACTGCAGTGCCTCGCGCTGGTGGTCAAGCGGCAGAGGATTGAAGGCAGATGAAACTGAAGTGGTGCTCGGTGTACGAAATCTCCTATCTCAAATTAGCCCGATTCACTTTGGAGCCTTAGCTGTCTGCAACACTTCAGGGTTGAACTGTCATACAAATGGCATCATGGGGAAAATTAGCAGGAGCCAATCACAGCAGAAACTTGACAAGAAAGTGATGGATTAGCAGACTGACAATTATCTGCTATAACTATGAATGAAGACAATGTTCGGGGAAATGAAAGATTTCCTGCTACATCACAGCACAGCTGCTGACAACCTTTGAAGGAAAAACAGATGTTCACAAGAGAACTGTAAATGATAAATGATGCAAACAAAGAGACAATGTGGATTTTTGTTCAAACAATAACATGCCGCCAAGCTTATATTTTTGCTGACATTTGTCCATTTGTATACAGCATAAGTCAAAATGTTAAAAACTGATTAAGATTACTGTTGATGCAGGTTAAAACGCGAGAATGTGTTTCAGGGTTTTTTGAAAACACTTTTTTGTTGATAACGTTGCTAAAAACAATTCTGTATTGCTTCTAAAAATTCATTTAGTAGTAGTCATGGTAGTAACATTAGTTATATGCATGTAACTGACCTCTAGCTGTAGCTGTAGCTTCAAAACTCTGATAGTGACACTTAGGGCCCAATCAGACCTGGTATTAACATCTGTCCTAAGAGATCTGATCTAAACTGCAGTGGGTCAGAGGATGTCAGCTGAACACAGACTGCTCACACGTGTGACCGTATGACTGAGTGTGGTTTTGTTATTGGATCACAGGACACTCAGTACAGATTGGGTGCATTCTGAACACAGCACTCCCTACATGTGATTGGATCACTCAGGTGGAATGCTAATATCAGGTAACTAGATGAAATCAGCACTGTTGCTGATGTCAGCTCGCCACAGTTGATGGAAATGATGCTTTGAGTGTTCTCGACACTTTGGGCAACTAAGCTGCCTTTGCAGAGGTTTGTGTGCTTTCTCGAGTTGTGGTACAAGACCTGTCAGGCACAAGCAAAAGCAAAACAAAATAAAAAATGTGAGGAGCAATCGGGAAATCTAACCCTGCACAGTGGAGGGTCAGTGATCTGAAAGAAACAAACTCGTACCAACAGGGGCGAAGGGAAACTCAATGTGGAAAATAATCTCATGAACCATGTGCATTTCTGCCACAATCTAGACCAAGTCAAGTGAAATGATTGGAGCACGCTGTTCCAACACAGCACACTGGGGCTGTGAAGAGCAGTTAAACAGACGAGACTGAATCACACAAACACTGATAATTTGGTACATCATCTCGATATTGCCTTTATGTTTCTGCACATCTGGACTCGCTAAGCAGAGTGCATGTGTTTCAACATTGATGCTCTTTGACTGGAGCTGTACTGGTTCTTCAGTGTGACTCAGTTTTTTGTGACCACAGGGCTGCAGCCGGGAGGGCTAGAGATCAAAGTTCATATGTTGTCACTAAAGCATTAGTACTTCATGACATGGACATGAAACCTCCGGAAGATGACAAATATCCTGTTGTACAGGAACAAAGTGTGGTTGCCAACTTGAAGTGGTTTAAGGCTGTTCTAGGTTAGTGTTCTGTGTAATAATTCATTGATATATATTTATGCTTTGGAGCACTGGTTTATTTATTGCAGGGAGTGGGGGAGGTGTTACACGTCGTCTGCATGCAAAAATTCATTATTTTGAAAAATGCAGCAACTGCTCTGTAAGTCGTATGACAACAAATGAACCAATCAGCTACTGAAGACGTAGCAATGTCTTGAAGAAAGGTGAGTCAGTGGGACTCACTGGAGATGGAGGAGAAGCTTGTAATTATTGTTCAGGGACATGACCTCTCTAATTCAAACTACTGTGACTCGATGGAACAAAGCACAGCAAAACATCACAACAGGGACGTGTTAATTAATCAATTGAGGTTGCAGCAACTTCACTCTTGGTTTCAGCAGCTCATCACAGGTTTGGGCCGCTTATGACAGATGCTACATTAACACTTGTCCCCAAGCACCTTGGTTACAAACAACTTTTTAAACATAAGCATTTATCGAGCATTGTTAGATGCTACATGTGAACGGCCCCTTACACTACACCATTATGCTAAGCATAGTTTTCCCGTGTCCTGCTCCAAGCTAATCTGTAGCTCAACAGGCAAATGGTTGCGCCTGCTGAGAGGAAAATGGAGATGCTTCACAACTCATGGGAGGGGGGTTGAAACAAGTGCAACCCTGATATTAGTGCAGTTGGTCTCAGATGGTTGTACTTTACTGCTGAGCACGACTGGACAACAGTTTCTGCTGTCTGCTTGTTTTGCCCTCTATCTCTCTCTCGAGGGGTGGGAGGCCATTTATCAACTACCAGAAGAACATGTATCAATGTGCAACATAGCCTGGGATTTCAGCTTTTATAACACTTTAAACTGCAAAGTCAACTTGCCAAGAGTCTGTGTCAAAGCTGTCAAGCACGAAAACATGAAACAAATGGCCCACCCAGAGTTCAAAGAGTAAAACATTGAGATAACGGGTGTACATCTTTCCAAGAGACCCTTAGTTTATGTTCACACATGTGCTATCAGGTAATATACTGAGCAGCGTCCCTGTTCACTTGTTTTTGGGCCCCTTTGGAGCTGACAGGGCAAAAGATAAGACAAGTCGAAATATACAGCACATTATTGACCATCCTCTTGAGGAGAAAACACCAGACCCAGCATTATTTTTGCCCTAGAATCATTTTGTTTAAAAAATCACACCACCCTCTGCACTGCTACTCAACGGCAAGCAGCGAAGCCATGTTGTGAAGCACGGGTTCTAGTGGTTGTACAATGTCATCAGTGCTGTTGTGCCTTTGATGCCACCATATGACACTCCTCCCTTCTCTGGGTTTTCAGTGACAGTGACAAATGGGATCGGCAGCAGTGTGTTATCAGCATGCAGCCACTGTAATCGTATTATTTAGTAATCTTAATTCTGAGTGGCTGACCCACAGTGTGAACAAAGCAGGGCCTCGCTAAGCCCATCACAGTGCTCCCATGGAGCAGAGGTCCTTTCCTGCTCCACAGCCCCTTTAGACACACACACTTCTTTTTCCCTCCCTTTTCTAACCCCCTCCTCTACGTGTCCACCTCTCTTCTACAGTTCCTCTCACACTCTGTTTTCTCTCTTGATCACCTTACTTGTTGTTTTATCTCTTGGATGATTTCATTCTCTCTTTCGCTACTTCATTCCCCCTCCTCCCCAATCTTTCTGTCTCTGTAACGCTTCGAGCTGGGAGTTTGTGTAATGGCGTTATTCACAGTTCACTGGTCTGTTTGAAGGGACTATCTTGATTGAGCGTCTCTCGGTGTAGAGCCTGGTGACTGAGGGAGTATATAAAGACATGGATGTGTCCATGGAGATAAGATAGCCATGGCAATATGCAGGACAATGCAAAAGGAATGTTTTCTCGTAAGGGTTTCATTCAAAGAAACACTACGGGGACAAAAAAAGGAGACTGGAAGGATGCACAGCTGGAAGCGTAATAGTAAAGGCATTAGACAAGCAATGGTAGCAACAAAGAACTAGTCGGGGAATCAGTCATTCTCATTAGCTGGTTTACCCTTTTCAGTTTTTTCACCCCGCCCCTCCCCATCTCACCCTAATGAATGCAAGTACACTGACACAGAACCAAAAACTGCTCAGAGAAGCAAAAATACTCACCACTAATTAGTTCAAATTAACCTCAGGACCAATGCGTAGGTTTGCACACACACACACACACACACACACACACACACACACAGACAGACACAGCAAGGCACCTCCTTTTTCCTCTTTCTGACACCAGTCTGATGCTGTTGTAAGCTTGGCTGTAAGATCAAAATCTCTGTCTTTGGCAGATACGCAAACACACACACACGCACAGAGACAGACACACATACACATAGCCTGGGGCAAAGTAAGCACAGGAAAGCAAATCCACTGTAAAGACACCATAAAGCCAACACTTCAGAAAGACGGACCATGTCTGTATGAGGTAAATACAGGCTAATGACATGCAGTGCACATATGGACACATAAATACACAGAGAGAATAAGAGTCCTACTTACAGAATGAAGCAGACGGTATCAGAAGCACTGTGCCATATGATCAGGGTTGAGATGATTCTGCTCAGGCATCGAGACGTGTGACCACAGAGTTTCAGCACTTCAGCCAAGGAGGGGAAAGGAGTCAGAGGGTTTCACTATATGTTTATAAGAAATCTACAGGATTCCAGTGTTTTTATTCAGATGAAAAAAAAATAATCCCTTAAGAACAAGGCTAAAAAAAATCAACAGTTGGGAAAGGGAGAGGTTCAGTTCTTTGTACAAGGGGGATGAGGTGTTGACTGGCCCACTGTGTGTCTTCTTATGATCTCTTTCTTCTAAAAAGCAGGAAAAAAATAAGAGTCCATCTTGACATAAAAGAAAGGGAAGGGTCACAACAAGGCTCCACTGTTTCCTTTACTGCTTTCTCTTTCTGCTTTCCTGTGTTTGCCCACCTCGTGTTTTCCTCAGGATAGCGATGGGCCTATGAGTAGAGGAACGCCAGCGTCAGGAAACCAATCACCTCGCCAGACGACAAGGGAACATAAAGGAGTAAATGACAAGCAGATGAAGGGGAGGATTTTCAACACCTGCTCTCTCCCTCAGTTTCTCTACCTACCTTCCTTTCTCTCTCCCTCTACAACCTGTATTTCCTTTCTAGTAACAGCCTCCTCCCTCCAAGTCTGTTTTTTAGAGCATGGGCTGCTACATCAGAACCAGAAGTGGATGCAGAGGAAGTGAGATTCTTCAAAACGCAGGAATGCTCCTCTTCTCCTTTCCTCGCTCACTGTACAGAATGACAATGGATTGCAGGCCGTCTACTGCACCGACACTGGATGTCTGCCTGGCTCTCTGCCTGACACTCGGAACAGGCCGTGTCTTCCTGTCCTCCTGTCTGTCTGTCTGTCTGTCTGACCAACCTTAGAGCCTGTCTGTCATTCAGTACAGCTGTATGTTTACCAGCCCTCTCTCAGTCTGTTTTCCTGCCAAACACTAAGAAGCAAATCAGGCAGGTACAGGGGGACCATATTCTGCTGCTCAAGTGCCCCCCCTGCTGTAAATCCTGACCCCTCCCATGTCCATTGCACAAACTAGCCTCCAACTCTGCACAGATGAATAAGAAGGATTGTCAGAGAGGGTTTCAAACAATCCTGGTTAATTCTCTTTTTTTCTTCTCTTGTCTTTCTCCGGACTTTCTCTCTCCACTCGTTTCCTTTTCTTTTCCAGCTCCTCTATTTCCGCCGGTCTCCTCGCTCGTTATCTATTCCGGACAGTCTGTCCCTCTTCACTCTCTGTCACAGAGGAAGAATGAGCTGCTTTAGAATGTATTTTTCCACAATGTGTGAAAAAGATGCTGAAAAAAAATATTGGGATGAATTGTTTTTTTAATTGTACATTTAAAAAAAACACACACTCTCCTCCTTCACATCAAATTAGAGCAGGATGCCTCTTGAGGGGGGATTTTCAATTACTCGCTTTTGCCCACAAGCCAATCTGGCAAAGTGGCCTAGCTCTGAGGTGTGCACAAAATTGTCATAATCTCAACAGGATATCCAGTCGATAAATCCGCATGTGTCTGAAAGCTCCATACCATTGCTCAAGCATCACTGCGGTTTCGTGAAAAAGCTCAACAGGTTGATTGGTTTGCTGTAAGTTGATTCCTCTAAGGCTGTAGCTGCTTCTCTCTCTCTCTCTCTCTATTTCTTGGGGACAGCTTCTGGAATCACAGACTGGCCTTTCCAGCCTTAACTCTACACGATGAGCCCTCACTGGGATGGTTCAAGCTGATGCCCAGACTTGGTGGAGGCAGTTAAGTGTGGAAAGCTCGATGCTGGAGGGAGCATGTTGGCGTCCATATTGCCCATTTGGTGTCCAGCTCGGCAAGCGCTCAAATCTGGAAGGAGAGGGAGTAGAGGCAAAGTCGAGGAGAGGGAGAGAGAGAGACAGAGAGAGAGAAAGAGAGAGAGCATGAAAGGTTAGCATGGTGACATTTGTGTCACTCTGCCTTATCAAATACGTCATTCTCCTCCTTGTCACATCCTGCCTGTTGTGCTGCTGTCTTCTCTGTCCTTGTCACTCTTCCTCTGACTTTAGTGCTTGTTTGCTTCTTCCTCCACTCGCTCTATGATTTGATCCTTTCACTCTCATCTTCAGCCACTGTCCCCCTGACACTACTCTCTCTCCATCCAATTTACATTTGCATCTCTCCTGCTTTCATTCAATAAGCTCTGCTGTCCTTTTCTTTCAATTTCATGTTTGCATGTGAAGAGGAGAGAGGGAGGGAGAGCGAGAGAGAGAGTGAGCGACAGAGAGAGAGCTCTGACTGGTGAATGTGCCTGAGGCAGGTGCTGGACTGCAGTCCAGGATCGTATTATTACTGGTCAGGTACAACAGGACATATTTGATTGATGTAGACTTGAGCTGTCACTTTTAATCCAAATTCAGATGTGTGTGAATGTGTGAGAAAATATTATTATCTGTTCTGATCCCATTTTCTTGCTATAGAAAGCTTTGCATTGCATTCGGTCTAAGGAAAGAAGACAGAATCTACATCATCGATAGACAGATTTGCAGATTAATGGAAGATTCACTTGGTAAACACAGCGACATTAAAATATTACAATACTGCAACACAGAAGAATATTTTTTTTGCGCTATGCTATGTAGACTATGTCCAATTGATAGAGTTGTTAAATTAAATTGAAACTTTTTCTTTTAAAGAGGCAAAATTTACTTTGGCTCTCAACTGGATTGAGAAAACACACAATACAAGGATTACAGTTTACAGTTTTAATTAAGTTGGCATACATGGCCTCATAAATTTCTTATTTATTTTTCCACTGTTCTAAAAACACTCACAAACGTGTTTGTGAGTTTTTACTGCAAATGAAACAAATATAATCTCTTTAAGACGAAGCAGCTTTGGAAGAAAAAAAAAGAAAAGAAAGGCAAATGTGAGATGAGAACATCCTCATAAACATCCACAAACACGTATTTGCACACATTTTCCCCAAACTGGTTTTTACGGTTTTTGGATTCAGAGTAGTGCAGCACTGAATTCTCTCCATGTTTCAGACAGTATATGACACTTCTGTCAGGTCACAGAGATGCTATTTATTTATATGTGCTCTCCCGGTTTTAATGTATGCAAACAAGCATGTTGTACCTGTCTGATCCTTAACTAATCTGTACTAGTTGTCACTTTGATCCAATGTTCAGCTGCACAACACATGCAGTCACATTTGTGTATCCTTCTATTTTGTGCCAAGACACATTCTTACATCTCTTCAAACTAACAATGCTCCCAGCTGACAGGTATGTCTGCATATGACAGATGGCAAAACTAATGTTTACCTGAGCTCAGACAGATTCCTGGTGAGATTTTCTCCCTTCCCATTGCGTTATATATCATTCTAGTTTTTCTCAAATAGATGGTCTCAATCTAAAAATAGCAGAGGGATGTCAAGTTCTAGTTACCCAACAGGCTTCTTACCTCTGTTACCATGCAACAGTTTGCACCTGTTGAATACGTGAGCCATTATTTCTAGATGCTAATCAAAAAGAAGATTTGAGTGATGAATACTTCACTGATTTCGAGAGAACCACAGAAAGCCTGGGTTTCTTTAAGATGTCAACATCGTCTCGTTTAACAGAACAGAGGAAAATCTTTAAACCAGTTTGGTGGCTCGTTCCACTAGGATGATGTTCCGCTTAAAATGAAACATTACAGGCCATTCAGTGTATCAGCTCCAATCAATACATCTGTGTGGATAGATATGACCTTCCTGTGACACACACACCCTCCTGGGAGCATTAAGGATGTGTGTATGTTGGCTCACTAGTTAGGTTTGTGTGTATGTGTGTGTGTTGCAGGTGTGAAAAGATGCACATGGGTGTGAATTGGTGTGCAGGAGGTATGTCACCAAGGAGTGCCAAGGCGGAGGTGCATGTGTGTAAAACAGGTGACGGTGTGCGTGTGTGTGTGTGTGTGTGCACTATACATGTGTCACAGACGTCACGCTCGAAGCAATCGAACACACCAATCCAACACATAACCTTCTGTTTAACCAATCCAACGCAATGCGGCCTCTCTGCATTGTGTCACAGTTGTGAAGCATCATAAAAGATATGATTGACACACAGAGAGAAATAGTGATTTTTTTTACACACGCACACACACACACACACACACACACACACACACACACACACACACACACACCGACGGCATCTCTGTTCATTTGCTGTGTCAGGCAAGAGACTCAAACGTCTTCAGCGTGTCAAAATTCAAACACAACGTAGAGAGGAGCTTGAAGAGACTATGAGCGGGATGGAGGCTAAGAAGGGGGAGGGGTGACACAGCCAAAGTGGGAAAGAGAGAGAGAGAGCCAAAGAGGCAGTGGGGGAGAGAGGGGAGAGAAGCAACAAATTGAAGTGAGCCATTCAGGTTTTGTCCAAATCCATCAAACAGGACAGGCCTGTTTGTGTCTGGATGGAGGGCTGTGCATAGATGGATAGTGAATGAAAAGAGGGATGAAGGGATACAGGTGGAGGAGTGGAACAGGAAGGTGGGTTGGATGAGTTGGGTGAGTGAGTGACAAACACAAGGAAATGAAGGGGAGAAGCCATCAAAGGTGAAAATGCTCTAAACACTAAGGTTTAAGAGGACAGGGAGACAGACTGAAATATTTCATAAACAAGAAAAGGAAACGTGAAAGAGGACAAGGAGAGAGGAAAAAAGGAGGATGAGAAGGACGGACACTCACCCATTTCAGCAGGCTCTCCACAGGCAAGCACAATCCCTGCTCTGTGATCCCATCCTGGGGAAAGGCGCAGCGAGATCCTGGAGCTCCCTCCACTGAATACCAATGGGGCTGCTATTATCAGCTCTCTCTCTCTCTCTCTCTCGATCTTTCTCTCTCTCTCTCACTCACACACACACACACACACACTCACATGCACACACTCACCGGCACTGTGGAGGAAAAGCCCCAAACACACAGACTCAGTCTGGGGAAGGTGTTTAACTGAAGACATAGTAAAAAAAAAAGGCTGTCCAGAGATGCAAATAGGAAATCGCAATAGAAGAGACACTGCAGCACAAGTGAATTTGCATCCCCTTCTCCCTCTCTCTCATTTTCTCCATGAAAAAAGCATCAGAGGCTGTGCACAAGCCAGAGGTATCAATCTCGCTCGCTCTCTCTCTCTCTCTCTCTTTCTTTCTCTCTCTCACACACACACACACACACACACACACACACACACAAACACAGAGGCATCTGCAGCCAGTAAAATACTTACTGAGCATGTATTCAATCCCAGTGAGTCCTGCAGTCGACTCTAGTCTGGCTCACAGCTCCTCGGCTTCCGAGGGTGTTAGAGAGAAATGAGTTGTCCGCTATTTTCCTCTCTCCTCCCAGTGGGTTCCTCGCTCAGCACAGCAGCATCTGATGCAGAGATAAAAGGACATGAACGCACAGACTCTCTTGTCCTCCTTTATTCTCCCCTGTTCATATAGTGAACATCCAGTTCTCCTGTATCCATTTGTTGATTCAGGTCCAATCCATGCGCCTGTCCGTGGACTTCACTGTGATTCACCGACACGCGACCAACTGCATTCACTTAGTCACCCTCCCCTCTGTGTCTCTCCCCTTGCTCAATAGTATACCCATACCTCCTTGGCTTTCTCCAATCTAATCAGCTCTCTCTCTCTCTCTCTCTGCACCCACCCAATCCCCCCTCCCTTCCCCTTTCTTCCAACACCCACTCTACTCTCTTTCTCTCTCTCTCTCTCTATCCTTCCTCTCTCTTCTTTTTTCAAGGATGAATATCAAGTCAGTCTCTGCAATAAACATTTGAAATAAGGGGAGAAGGCAGAAAAAGAAAAACTGGCCGTGAAGAAAACATACACATACACACTATCCGACAGAGCGAGAGAGAGTTTAAATCCATTGCCAGGCTAAACCACTCTGACACAGTTTGACATGGCTACTCGCTCAGGGTGACAAACCCTATCAGACCAAAACGCCACTGCCTCATAACCCTATGATATGCATCATGCACTGTCAAACACACACAAACTTACAGATGTAAAAATTTGGGCTAGCATACTGAGACAGCAGGTATTTACCTGGGGGCCCAAAATTCACAGCCCAGTTGGAATATGGACCTTGAGTCTTCCACTGTTGTGCATCAAGAGGGGTAATGTTGCCCTCCACAGTTCTCAAGTTCTTAAAGCACAGTTCAAAGTTCTTAATCCACAGTTCCAAGTTCTTAATCCACAGTTCTTGTACTTCAATAATGACCTCAGCTGTTTCTCAATCCAGGGGCTGTGGATTGTCAAATGCAAATGTGGATTTGTCACTGGATGTTGTTAATATGCATCACAGCACTGTGACATGGGCTGTCCCAATTGTCACATGAATCACATGAATCATTGGCTCCTTCAGATGCGTCCGACAAAAGCGGCTGACATTTGCCCATTTCGAAGGATACATCTGTGTATCCTTCGCAGGCGACCATATCCCAGAGGTCTTTGCGTGCAATAACAACATGACAACAGGCTTGGTGGTGTCTGGACAGCTGGAAACCAAACACAAATGCAACTCTAATACAATAACAATACAAAAAAAAGATATATATATTTTGAAGCTTTTTTTTGTCATTTACTAAGTCATTTATTATTTATTTCTTGATTTAAACAGGAGTTTTGTTCTAAATAATCTACATTTGTGGATTACATTTTTGGAAACACCCAGTTTATTTGACCTGGTCAACCATGTGTTTGTCCTAATAATTCAAAATTATCTGCTGTAAATAATGACTGCCTTGGTTGAATAGTTGACTTAAAAATATGTTAAACTATTGTAGAACTAAAGTTTTACTTTTGTACAAATTATATCTGTTGTTCAAATCATACACCTGTGCAGAGATAAGTTATATTTGTAAATCATTCCAGGGTTAGTAACATACGTATAAGGGAAATTATGTCTTTGTCTCTCAGTCCGAGATCACTGGCATCTGTGTGATGGATCTTAATTTCCTCCAGTATTACATGAAATATTTAAAAAATAATAATAATCCTTCAAAACGAATAAATAATCACTAAGATAATAAAAAAACCCACAACACAAAATGTCTCTAACTTAAAAATACTACTCAGATCTACAACTACGCTGAAAATGAAATATCCATCCATCCATCCTTTACCGCTTTTATTCTCCACATGAGGGTCGCGGGGGGAGCTGTGCCAATCTTAGCTGATATAGGGTAATAGACAGGGCACAACCTGGACAGTTCACCAGTCCATCACAGGGACATACATAGAAACAAACAACCATCCACTCTCACACCTACAGTCAATTTAGAGTGTCCATTTTATCTAATCCCCAAATCTGTACGTCTTTGGACTGTGGCAAGAAACTGGATAACTCAGAGAAAACCCACGCATACGAGGAGAACATACAAACTCCATACAGAAAGACACTCGTTCCAACCAAGTCAGGTCTTCTTCCTGCCAAGGCAAGAGTGCTAACCACTACACCAACCATGTAGCCCAAAATTAAATATATTTCAGATATATTCATCTAACATCAGATGTGTTTAAATATATCAGATCTTTAGGATATTTTGACTGATAGGGCTTAAACCAGCAGAAGAACTGTGATTCAAGACTTTGAACTGTGGAGGGCAGCATTTAACCTCTCTGTGTACATTCTGCAGGAATTTATTTAGAGAAGAAGTGCGAGTTGTGCGGGTTAGATCGTCTCATTTCACACAGCACATGACTTCCGAGAAGATACAGAACTGGAGTAATCCTCTCTGCCGGCTCACCTGAGGCATGGGGTAAATCCGGAGGGGTAGTGTAACTAACAAAGTTTCGGCAGAAACAGAAGTTACACACTTTGTGTCCTTTATCTGGATTTTTCTCTCGTTTTGGTTTTGATTCTATCACTACATTTGTTATTATTTTTATCTCTTCTTACATCTGTAACACTTGAGCTCCCCGTTGTATATAATGTGCATTATACATTGCACTATATACATCAGACTTGACTTGGTTATCAGAGGTGAGGTAGGGCCAAACATGCATGTGGTGTGTAACTGAGTATTATATGAAACACAATTTTTCTACTACACCAAGTTAGAGAGGGAAAGGCACATTTTACTATGACACATATATTTGGCTTCTATAGTAACTGGATACTTTGCAGATTTTAAACACTCTTTTTATGCCTCTGCTGAATAGCCAACAACCACAGATAACAGGAAATTAGGTGAGGTCCACATCTGGCCGAGGGCCAGGCACGTTGCAGTTTATGGTCATAATCCTAACCAGCAGATTGCAGAAAATTGTGATCACCCTAAAAGACATTATGCATATTTATTGATGCCATACAACAATATGTTAAATTTATCTCTACTTTGGTGAATATATGTGTGTAAAACACCCTTCATCCTACAGTGTGCAAACACAATATGCAACATTCTGCTTCACAAGATATCTGGAAACAAATTTGTCAATATAAAGAAGAGTACTGATGTCTTGAAGAGAGAGTGACATCACACTCCTTCTCTGTGAGTTTTAGTAGCTGTGTTGCATTTGAGTACTGTCAGAACCACTGGACCCTTTACATAAATATGCTGTTTTTAAATAGTGTTGTTTACAGAGTTCATGAAATAAGCTAATTTGAACACTCTCCTTCCCTCCCTCACTCTGTTCATATTAAAGCATATTATTCATATTATGACATTACCCAACATAAATAGTGGGTAATATCCAGAGTTGCCAGAGTTTTCTGAACACCCATGGCAAATGCAGTGAGACATTCGCAAAAACAGGAGAACCTGTGGAGGATCCAGATAAGTAGGGGGGTTTCTTGCGGATTGAGGACCATTGCGCTGTTTTTTGGGGTTTTTTTGCTGCAAATTATAGCGTAGCTATGTCTGTTTTATCAGTGACTGGCTAGAATCGGCACGGTAACTGATCGGTATTATGGTAATTGTTTTTACATTTTTAGTCTTGACCATTCAAAGCATTTAACACTACAGTTTTGCCATTCATACATTCATACAGTGTATAAAGTGTATGCATTCACACACTGTAGGCAAGGCACAGTAACCAGAAGCACTTTTGGGTTAAAGTGTCTTGCCCAGGGAAACATCAGCAATGTACATTAGGGGAGCCTTCATTTTGGTCTTAAATGCATGCTCAACTGAGTTAACTAGTGGCACCTGAGTATTGCATATTGGACCTTTGAGTAAAACTGGCATAACTTTCAACACTAAATTATGATATTTTGACTTTTTGAACCATATGTTCAGATAGCTCCTCCTCCAAGGGGTGAAAATACACACACACACACACAAAATGTACACTCACACATTCCTGAAAATCATCTCTTCTAACCACAACATCCTGACACATCACACAAGACTCCACTGAACAGAGCTGACATCTGCCTCACTATTTCTAATGTTCACTCATACAGTACGAGGCACAATTGCACAGCAGCATGAGCCCACTGCACACAATCAGCAGTTTCCAGAGAGGGCAACTCTCACGATATGATGTCACCGCCTAACTCCCATATTTTACTTCCATCACACTACACTGTCTCATCCCCCCCCAACGAGACTGGGACGTTGACCTCAGGACACCTTTACTCTTCTCTGGTTCTCTCATGTCCAAGTAGCCTTTTCAATATAGATCTTTTTCTTAACCTTACAGCCCTGATGCTCCCTTAGCATTTCATGTCCTCCGAGGCTGTTAAAGTCAGGACAGTGTGTTAAATCATTGATTTTGTCACTTTGTGTATGAGGTGGCTCTTTAATTGCTAGTGACAACACTTTAGTGACCCGCGGTGATATTTAAAACATTTTAAAACCGGTGAAAGGTCTCTGTTCTTATTTAATTTAATTTAACATAATTACAATGAAATCTGCCACATGTCTTTGGATAATAAAGCTATACTGCTTATTAACAGTAATGGTATGTACACAGGAGAGTAATGTAAACATAGGGCCTATTTGCCCATACTAATACCCACTGATTATAGCCTTTGGATACATCAACACTGGTTTGTCCACTAACCTGTCCCCTGATCAAACAGGGAGGCAAATATAGCATGTGACAATGCTGAGCTGTCTCCTCTGCTCGGGTCTCAAACACCCTCCACACCCAATCCTTCATCATGTTTTCACGTATTCACTTTGCATCGCATACAGTTTTCTGCATCCCAAGATGTCTTTGTCCAGTGGGCAGACAGTGCTGGAACACACCTATTACTCAATCATGCCTGAGCCTATGAGACTGCAGCCATGTCATGTCGGGTCCCCTAAGGCATATGGTTGTGTTTGGATATGTATGTATCTGCATCCGACCAACTTGCACATCCAAAATTCTTTATTTAGTCTTGAGAGTGCATGTTTCAATGTGTGTGTGTGTGTGTGTGTGTGTGTGTGTGTGTGTGTGTGTGTGTGAGAGAGCGCTGCGAACACAGCGTTACCCCTGGCTGTGACCCACAGCTGCAGTTTTCAGGAAGTCAGGAGGAGTCTCCGCATGCTGTCTCTACAATTCAGTCACACACACTGACACATGCCTGCAGTCCCAGTGTGTGTGTACTGTCTAATTTACCTCTGGTCTAATTTACCCCTCCATTTGTTTTCAGCACTGCTGAGTGACACTGAATCTACTCAGTGGGAGTGACTGTCTGCATATTATACAACAGTGTTTCCATGTTTATACTTTATGCTGTATATATATATTGATGATCCAAAAAAAAAATCCAGAAAAGCTGACATGATTACTGGTAGTTTAGGCCTCTGTGTCCATTAAAGTCTGATGTCACTCTCTGTTCCAGTCTCCCTCCTCTCTCTAAATATGCATTCAACAGCTGTCTCTCTCTCTCTCTCTCGGCTCCATCCCACACCACTTTGCTCTTGACAAATTGATATGGAGCTTCTTTTACATAACAACTACGTATCGTACACTTACACTCTCAACACCACGGCACAAATGTAAACCTTACTCAACCATCGCACACTCACTTAGCTGCAGGTGTCAAGAGACGGGCTCTCGCGATTGCGAGATGTGCGAGCAATGGCGTACTTTTCTCTCTGTAAAACACAAATGTGTCTGTCTCCCATGTTAACTATTGATTGGAAAGCATGCAAAAAAGGTGAGGGAGAGGGAGAGGAAGACAGAGGGAGGAGGCAGAATTGACATTCTGCCTGAGCACTGCGCTCTGCTTGTGGAATAATGATTAGCTCCTCAGCATTCTAGTCACATATGCTTCACTATCAATGAGAGAGGAGGAAGCAGGAACATGAGGGAGGGGACACAGAGGGAGGAGACAAGCAGAGGGAGGTGGGGGTAGTGAAGGCGGAGGGAAGATGGAGGGGGGTAGCACATATGGGAGAAACAAGGTGAAAAGAGAGCAGGGGATGCAAAAATGAGGGGGTAATGGAGGACAAAAACAGAAGAGTATAGTATGACATAAGCAGTAGATGCTATACTGCGGTACACACACACACACAGCATGTGTTCCACAAAAAAAAAAAAAACAGTCGGATGAATTTGCAAACTAAAAATGAAGCTAGTTCAGGTCGGGCACACAAACACTATTATGCACCCTTGCATCCACTCAAACCCATGCGCGCGCACTCACACACACACAGAACTGCACCAGTACACATGTGGAGACTATACTTTGTCAAAGTCACAGCAGGTATAGCCACCTCAGCAAAGAGAGAGACAGAGGCTATGTCACAGGGCGAGAGGGAGAGAGAGAGAGAGAGAGAGAGAGAGACATGTGGGGGAGCAATGACGAAAAAGAAAGAGAGGAGAAAATTAAAATTAGAGGGTGGAGAGGAAGCATGTACATAAACAGTAAATATTATCTGACAAAAAAGGCAATCACAAGGCATGGGAAATGATAAATGTATACCATTACTTAAATAGGTCAATCATACATTAATAACTACAATGTGATAATAGAGTTGGGAAGTCAGCTGTAGCCAACTGAGTAAGTTGGCATGGGTGTCCTAATCAAACATGAAAAACTACATCATGTTTTTCATGCCCTTGTGACTGCGACTTTATTTTTACTCCACAGAAGAGAAGTGAATGATTTTTCAATTAAGACTTTAAATATATAATGCATGTAATTTACTCTAATGTCAATAGTAAAGCACAGCATAAATGGAATGAATTAGCAATGTAAAGCATTAATTTTTATCTTAAATGTACAGCATTTAAGCCTGATAAAGTGTATATATCATTATTATAATGCAACTGTAATTAACTAATCTTAATCAGACCAAAAACAGAAAGGACTGTAATTATGAGCTACAGTAATTATTATAAATTCAATATAACACTGTCACACCTCAAGTAGAGGTCCGAGGTCAGTGTCATTTGAGAGTCAGCATGTTCACCTGGATATTGAACTGCATACACATACAGTATACATACTGTGTGTATCACTGCACATACAGTACTCTACTTTGACCTTAACATGATTTATGTTGTCTTCCTTCTTCTGTTGTATGTCCTGTACATGATTTGTGCCGATAAAGCTTTGTTTCCAAGGTAGCTTAGGATAACCTATAGATGTATAGATACAGTATACTGTATATAGTGGTTAAGGTTAAGGATAACTATTTGTTTACCCAGTCCAAATTAATGGAAGTCAATACATAGTCCTAAGAAAAATTGTGTGTGTGTGTGTGCGCGCGGTTATGTATAGATAATATAACAAAAAGAGACATGCAACAGGAGAGGACAGGAGACGTTTAGCCCTCAGTTTAGCTCTTGGCCAAAGGACTGAATTAAATAAGAGGCCTCTGTGTCACAGCCAAGTGAAAAATAAATAAATGAATAAATGCTTGGGGAAAATTTAATTAGCACAGTATATAAGTACAGTGATTAATCCACTAAGAATGCAGTGTACAAGTAAGTACATTTACTTGTACGGTGTAATTGTGAGGCACCTGTACATATGTATTTCTATTTCATGCTACTTAAAAACCCCTCCACTGAATTTCAGAGAGACATGCAGTTTATTTAACCAGCCTTTAGTTGCTAATTATTTTTTTAATGATTTTACACTGTGGCTAATACACCTGTATACTATGTGATACTATATGTAATAAACCTTTAATGGATTCTTTAGCAGAAACAATGAACACATCTTAGACATCCGAGTTTTAGAGCTAAAACAATTAATCGATTAATCATTTATTAATCAATTACTAAATTAATCGATTTTGATAATCAATTAATCGGTTTGAAGCTTTTCTCATTATTAAAACAAGATTTCCGATTGTTTAAGCTTCTTAAATGTGAATATTTTCTTAATTTCTTTGCTCTGGATAAGAAAGAAATCATTAAATGTTAATAGTTTTGGTTTGTGGACAAAATAAGACATTTGAGAACATCATCATTTCCAGGTTTGACGATCAACATTTTTTAAGGTTTTCTGATATTTTATGGACCAAACGATTCATGGAGAAAATAATCAACAGATGAATCGATTATGAAAATAATAATTAGTTGCAGCTCTAACAAGTTTACAGTAGGGATTCCACTTTTGTGTCCGATACCAATAATACAAACTCAAGTAACTACTGATACTGATATTAGTCTGATACCGTCATTTTCTCTAGTTTATAGTTCTAACAGAGTTACTTTTACTCTGAGCTTTTCAATGTTTCAATTCAATAAATATTCAAATGATCAAACATCTCACCAAAGTTTCGAGACAAAGTCCTAAAAGTGAAGACAGATGTGTGTTTCAGCATTTTGCATTCTTCCCTTCTTTCCTCTCTCATTAATCATCTCACGTCTGCTTGGATTTATCTTTTGTTTCCGTACATAAAACTGTATAAAGTGCTTCAAACTAGCTCCATCTCCAGCTGTTACAGCAGCTGCTTACATTGATTATCTAATAATGTCACATGCTGTATCAATCAGAGGGGCCAAACCAGTACGTTTACATCATGCTGTTACATTATATGTGCAATCTCTTAAACCACTTGTTCTCAAACTGTTTATACCACCTGAGAAAATACTTGAGCTCTCAAAGTAACACCATTATTGCAAAATTCTTCAGCACCACTCCAATTACATACCCTGGCATATACAGTAGAACAGTATTTCTGATTTCCCTCCCAGTACCACTGGTACCACAGTTTGAGAACCATGGACTTAAACAATAGTGGTATTTCTTACACCTCTGTCATACACAGCCATGATGATGATAAAAGCACACACTGTCACACAGACAATAGCTCAACTATAACATGACACCATTCTCCCAACCTAGTTCTATTTTTGTTTTGACAAACCTAACGCTTTCATCATTCCACTTTGGAAACTTTGTTACCAAGTACCTGCTGAAGCTAAATGTCAATAAAAATCCCAACAAGAAACCGTGACTTTAATACATCCCTGGGGACTCGGTGTTAAGTGAGTGTACAGTGAACATATAGACATTTATTGTCAGTTTATATACATTTTTTATCTGCAGTGATATAGTATATGTACTTCTTTTAAACTAGTCAGTTCATCTTCAGGCAGACCAACATTACTGTAGATCTTGCTCCACATAGAGTTATATAAAACAAGAGTTAAAACCATTGGGAATGTTTTACCCGGGGGGGACAAGTGCAAACTAGTCAATCTATTTGGCTTCAGATCGACTGTAGAACAATCTCAGGCCAACTACACTGAAAAATGAAAGTACATTTTGATTAATTATTACATCTGTGCATACTGAATAATAAATCAGTGAAGCTGTAAAACCTAGACATCACATGGTGCACACTAGAGGAACAGAGAAGCTTAAAGCAGAGGTCTCAAACCCGTGGCCCACGGTCTACGTGCGGGCCCCCCCAGTCAATTTCATGCAGCCCTGCACTAACTATCAAGTTCTAATAAAAAACTGGCCCCAAGTAAACACATCACGTGTGTTGTTTTGTTAGAAATTGGCATGAACAGCGAACAATATTTTTATAATGATAATACATTAGGTTAAATTGATCACATTATTAAGTGTACAACATATTTACATTCAACATTCAATTATATGAGCTGGTCTAGTTTTAAATTACAATTGTCTACATGTTATTACTAATTATATTTTTTATTCCATTTTATTTCTGACTTTTTCTTGTCATTTTTAGAGTCATTTTTGCATCATACAAGCTTTTTTGGGAACTCTATATCGTTCCATATCAAAACAGAGACTTTTATTTTTATATAGTATGCAATATCATGATGAACAGCCGAATATTTCCCCAAACTTGTGGCCATTTATTACATGTTCGGTCCCCTGCTGACCTGACTGCAAGTTCATTGGCCCCGAAGTCACAGTTTGAGGCCTTCAGCGGGGCTGTCACTTTTTTCAAAAATGTAATTTTAACCAATATGTGACATGTTATTCCTTCCGAAAAAACAAATAATTTAAAATTACACTTACTTTTATTCCAGTGAAGTTGCTCGGTGGTTGTGTTTATCTATGGTTCCTCCTCCTCTTCCTCTGCTGCTTCGCTCAGGTTGAGCTAACAGCTAAGCTAACAGGTGCGTGAGTCAGCAGATGTATTCCTTTCTTATCCACAGAACGAACGTAAAATACTTCTGCACGCTGCTTTCCTCGGGACGGCGGTTTAGTTTGACTGTGTCACCCATTTTCACAGCAGAACTTTAGGTTTAGTTTAGAAGTTTACACCTGTTCTTGGAACAACGTCTTTTTTCCGGATGGATTCCAAGTGGATCTGTGGCTAAGCTGCTCTCACTGCGCCCTCTGCTGGAACAATGCGGTAATTACTTCAGATAGTGTAATAGACTTCTAGGCTGTACATTTTGACCTAGGCTGTTTCTCTTGGTCGGAGTGTCTATGCAGCTGAATTGTAGATATCGCTATCTATCATTATGATGAAGTTCAAGATATTTTTAATGGACCTAAATTTAAGATATTTATATTGTCCTTTTTAGATATCTTGAATTAAGATAGTCAGAATGAAGTTGTAGAAACTGTGAAACGTGGCAATTTAACATTAAAAGGCTTGCCAGTTCAGATTTTTGTGGGTGACGTGACAACTGACTGCCACTTGGTCTCGACATGAAACAAATCTACGCTAAACTATACTTTCAAAATTAGTTGGATTAAATATTGTCTCAATTTGGAACTTTATTCCTCATTATATTTTCTCTTGTTTTGGCTGACTGAGGTTTATTGTAAACTGTACAATGTAGACAAACTGTTTTCCCACTGTTGTGGGAAAATGTGTTCAGTTTTTTTTTTTTTTTTACAAATGCTTCTTTACTATGAATCTATTGATTTTATTGGCAAAATATTTTATACATAAATGCAAATTTGGTAAGAGAAAACCTATATTTCTTGTTTTTGTAAAAGACATTGAACATGACATACAAACCTTTTCCAAATCAAACAATCAAAAGACATTTTATTTTCCCTTTTTTGCATACTCATTCTATGCTATGTCTGGTTTCTATATGTTGTACATGTCAAGAAAATAAAATAATAAAAAACAACTAAAACAAATCACTTCCTGTGTGCAGGTTGCATGAGATCTAAACACCGCTATACTGAGAAACACAGTCCGGAGCTCATAGGCTTCATCAGCTGTGTAATTTGCCAGTGGTTTAAATACAACGGACATTTATTTTTATTTTAAAGTATATGATGAATGGATGAAAAAACACATCTCAAAACACATTTGTACTCGTTGTTTTTTTCCAGTTTTTATTCTTTTCTTTGCGTTATGTCTCTGTTTTGTTTGTTTTTAGATGTTTTTGGTTTCTATTTACATCCATCTCTGATTCTACAGCACTTTGTGTCAGCTGTTTTTTTAGTATTGGTTAAAATTGTTAAATAGGCTAGGGGAAAAGAAACTTGTATTGTCTAATTCAAGGTCACTGTGCTTCACAAGTACATTCATTAAAAATCCAACACTGAAACAGCCAGATACAATTAAACAGCCCTGAACTGTACGACACCTAAAAATAATGATAGCCACTTAATAATGAATTTGTGTAGGTGGATTAAACGCATTACAAAAGAATCCAAAATTGTTGAAAGTTTTGCTTGTGAAGTTTAAGGTTATAGACGTTTGGTATGCATGAATGGTTGAAAGAGATCCAATTGATAAATTGTTTAAACATTTTGCTCAAGGATAATTAGAAATTAGAATTTCACATTTTTTAGAAAAGGAAGAAAAAAAAAACGTCTGACGAAACGACTGAAACTCTTTCTGACGATTTAAAAGCCACAGACTCCGAGCCACTGTGTCCACTACGTGAGCTGTGCTTATCTGGAGGTGTGAGCCAAACATCCCAGCTCCTGGTGTCCTCCACCTGCACGGGACAATGTGATGTCAGCGAGTTTGCCGCTGTGAGAGCTGAATATGCACATTTCTCCTGTGGGTCACTTGGGTATTTTTAGTGTTTATGATATAAAAAAAGAAAAAGAGGTGAGAATCAAAGGAATGCCCAGGGTGGGAGCAGTGAACACATGTGCTTCTTCCTCTTTTTTTTGTTTTTTATGTGCATCAAGGGTATTCTTACATGAGATGGTTGATTCAGGGCCCATGTGCAGTATGTATATTATGCATAATGGTTCGTTTTCTATATTAAAAGTAAAGAAAAGCCCCCTTTTCTCAGCCACAGCTTCTTCAGCCTATAAATCCCATGAATAATTTAAGCACGTATTAGCAAACACCAAAGCACATGCAAGCATATGCAGCAGTTACGTACGCGCATGAGTATAAATCATTTACCAAATATCAGCTTGTGTATATGCGCCAAGAAGGTGCAGAATAGAACAGCAGCTGAGCCACATCTTACAACGGTGTTCACTTCAATTAAAATATCCTTCCCCACACATTTAGTTCAACACGTTGCATTTGCTCCAAGTCCACACAGATTCAAGTACGTATGTATTCCTCCATCCTGTACATAACAATGGCATAAACTGTTTAGCTGCATCTTAATCAAACTCCACATTTGCTCATTAAAGGTAGCTTACATCCTGGCACCATAACAGTAAAACCTCCACTTCAATCCAACGAGTCAAACTATAGACTCAGTAATATTTTAATTACACTCAAATTGGTTCTCAAGGCTCCATCGCTGTGGGGGGGAAATCTGTTTTTCTCCATCAACGTGCCGGGCACAAACTCAGACGAAAATAAAAAAGGGGAAAAACAAGCAGCAAAAGCACAAGGTTGAGTCTGAGCTAAGGATGAACACAGGCAGACAGCATACCGTCTTCTTTACAGGGGAAGGAAAAAAAACATCATTATATTGCAGTCATACTGCCGGCCTCGAGCATCCCAGCTTTATGATTCCACCGCCATCATCAGTGTCATTACACATCTGTGTTTGCTCTGAGTATTTTCCTCAGTGTCAGGCTGCAGGTATGATGATAAACAGCACATCAGAATATCAGCTGTCAAGATTCACTGAGAAGTGAAGAAAAAAAAAGGCCCAAACAACATTCATTTATTGACTGCTTGACTGTCAACAGTGAAGCAGTTGAATTCTCAGCACTGGCTTCTCATTCTGCACAAATGCTGCCATTTTACCATTCCACTTCCCCAACACAATTATCAGCATTTCTCCCTCCATGACATGAAAACAAACTACGACTGAGTTTCCTCCATCTGTGTGTGTGTGTGTGTGTGTGAGGTGGGGGTTTCAAACACCCTGTCAGCAATCACTGGGTGGGAGACAGCCATAAACTGTGCTTTAAGCCTATAATGGTCTACTGCAGCGCTGGCAAAACTTAGATCACATTATACCTCTTTCCTTCCACAAATAGGATCATTATTTTTGATAACTACACAGCAAGTGCAGGATAATTCCATTACACTACTTGCCACAGCATAATGCTACACTTCAGATAAAACACCATAAATCTCACCATATCCATGTTATTACTGTATTTAATTACAGCACTCACCGATCAATAACAATGTCTTACAAATTACGGGAGCATTACGGTTGATCTATATGCACAACTTGGTTCTGCGTCGCACCGACGTTAGCGTGCGTGTGACAGGGAGAGGTCTGGTGTGGTAGTGGATCTGTATATTTCTCAGCAGCTCAAATTGTTTGTCAAAAGGGAGAAGGCGATTTACAGCAGGATTTATAAAATCCATCTCATCTAATGGGATAAGGAACACGGCCTTGTGTCATTCACCTTATAAAATGATGGACAAGCACAATTGTGGAAGCTGAAGCGTTTTATTATAAAGAAAGCAGAAGACATATCACAGGCCACCACTGGTTTTCCCCTAATAAACAGGGGCTGTAAAAGCACTTCTATGTACAATTTTACAACCTGCCTCTCATTCAAACTTAAAAATACACACTTTCCACAACAATATTAAATTACATTTCTTCTGAACAGTTGTAAAAATCATTTTTACTTCACAGGATGGAACCTATCAAACTATAACACAAGATAATGGCGTCATCTTCAATTATTCAAATAAAATCCACACTATCAATAGGTAATATATTCTAACTTAATCTTCCAGTCATTGTCTTCTCTCTCATCTGTCTTCATACAGTCTCCTCCACGATGAACTCAATGGTATGTTGTGGGGACTGGCTCGTCTCCACCATGGTGATTTCATTTCCGTCCATGGTGATACCAGGAACAGTAATGGTCTGACTTCCTAGAACTGAAGACGGCAGGATGACAACCTGTGAAGTTCCTTCCATGCCGCCGAGCTGATCAGATGGGATCATGACAGTCTCAGTGGTTCCCTCGGCCCCCTGCAGTACATAAATGGTCTGCACTGTGGAATGATCAATCTCTCCGGTTGTGGCCAGAGAAGAGAGAACCTTGGCCCCCTCGAGCACCTTCTGGACCTGCGCAGCCTCAGCTGCTTGCGCCACCTGCTCTGCAGTTTCCAGCGGCACTTCTCCGTGTTGCCGAATGTGTTTATCCAGGTTTGAGCGAGAGCGGAAGGCAGCAATGCAGTGGGGGCACGGGTAAGGCTTCTCACCACTGTGGGTGCGCGCGTGTTCGGTGAGACGGGCGGCCACGCTGAAACTCTTACCACAGATCCAGCAGCAGAAAGGCCTCAGGCCGCTGTGGATGCGCTCATGGTCCCGCAGATGGGGCAGCTGGCGAAAACGCTTGCCACATGTGGCACACTGGTGGAGGAGAATGGGGGAAGAGGTGGAGAAGGGGAAAGTGCACAAAGAGGCAACAATGCATTAGCAGGAATGTAGTCATGCTCACAAAAGTGCCAGTGCACAAACTTCACTGCAATTAATATTTTCTGAGACCTCTGTCATATTTTTGTGCAGATGCAGCACTTGTGGTGCAGCAGAGATAACAGGGTATGTTTGAACACAGAGGGGGGAAAAGATACAGAGCCAATACAAAAAACAACACAAGTGTTTTTCAATTCATTTGAGGAAGACTTTTTTTTTTACACAAGCTATCGATCAATTCAAATCTGAAACACTTTAAAAATCATCCATTACAACCTAGAGCTTCATGTAATGAAGTAATGTCTTTGGATGTGCAATTTATTTTAACTTTTTACAAATCTATGTGCAATAAAATAAGCACTTTAGCACTAATCACTTCAACATTTTGGTCCCTAAAGCACATTAAAACTTACGGTCCCTGTTTGCTGGTTTGTCTTGCTGCATCACACACACACACACACACACACATATATATATATATATATTGTTAGTCTGTCTTTGTTATGAAATACACTGTGTGCTTTAACGCCTTATCTGTTGCTGGGGGGGGGGTTTCTGCCTGTGCTTGTATATTTTGTTCCACACCATCAATCTGCCTTTTGACAACAGATGTAAATCAACCAATAAACAAATAACATAATAAATAATAAATGTGTCAGCTATTATTTAAAACTACAACCAGAGTATTTTGGTAGACAGTGATTGATGGCATGAATAATTGAATACTATGACATTAATTCTCCTTTGTTAATTGTCCAATAAATTAACAAAAGGACAACAGGAGAAATGTTACTAATGAGCTGAGAGCTGAACAATTTCTAAACAAAGTCAATCCCTGCCCCGTCGTTCCTGTCGCTCGAGCATTTGCCGTTTGCTTCCATCTGTGACCTGAAAATGAACTGCATGTAGATACTAGATGAAACCGGAACACAACAAAAGGATGACTTTGTTGTTTACTTTGACTTCCACTGAAACTACTCGGATTGAAACTGTAGCCTTAATGAAATAACCTTTCCTTTTGTGACGGAACACGCCCTGTATTTGATTTAAATTAAAGTCCATCCCCATAACTGTCTCTGTGTTTGAGGACCTATGCCCCTTGAACCTCAATCTCTGGGCTGCCTGATAGATATAGCCCAAAGCAAAGCCACAAACATTAAATCAATCTCTACAGCCCGACGAGCTCTGATGGGCTTGGGTGGGTCTATAGTTGATGTCCTGCCTCGTCACCAGAGCAGCAGAGAGAGGGAGAGTCCTAGAATAGTAACAGACACAGAGGGGAGCTGACAGGCCCTAACTCAGGCCTGCCATTAATCAAAGGTGCACAGGGAGGGAAGAAACACCCGTAGGACACACACTGCACAAATGGCCATGGTCCGGAACCAGAGAGATGGCCACAGCTATGAACTGGTGTGACCATGGGGGGGGTGAGGCCTTGCTGGATTTCACTTTGAAATACAGGTGAAATGTAAGAAAGCGTGTGCATAAACCAACTAAATACAAGTTTATGGACTGAGAGTTATTATCTATTTATGCAAACACACGCACACACACAAACACAGAAAAGTGGCATTTACCTCAAATGGCCTTTCATCAGTATGTGTCCTCATGTGAACAGCAAAGGTGGACTTGTAGGCAAATTCTTTTGGGCAAAATTGACAGCGGAAGCGGGGTCGGTTTTTAGACTTGCTGAGTGTTCCGTGGAAATGAGCCAACACATGCTCCTCCAGGGCAGTGTTAGTGGTAAATCGGCGGCGGCAAGGGCTCACTGGACATTTCAGAGGAGTCTGGCCCGTGTGGGACAACCGGTGGAGGTCGAGGCCCTCCTGGGTCATGCAACGGTGGCCACATAGGTCACACTCAAGCTGAGGGAGAGAAAGAAAAAAAAAATAAGAGATGACGAAAATGGAAATGGAAGGCAAGTGAAGAGGAAATGGGGAAATGGAGAATGGAGATGGGGGAATAATGAAAAGAGAAAAGGTCGGTGTCTTTATGGTCCAACCGTGACGTAAACACAATGTCAAAGTTCAATTAAGAGTGGTGACCTTTTTCAACTGGTCGCCATCAGTCCAATAACGGATGATGGCCGATATATTTGTGCGGGAACATGAACTTTGATAAGCTGTTAAACTGGCATCAGATAAAGGACACCTCGGTTTGCAGCTTCCAAAGGTGAAGATAACACAGGCTATTAAATGATTGCGGAGCACAACTGCACTGTACTGTTTTTGGTCTAGTTTTTAACAAAAAGATCATTTATGAATTGTACATGCCTTCTAGCACCAATAGATAGCCTCAGCCGCTACGACACAAACCACTGAAAGCAGCTGAAATTCTAATTTATTCACTGTTCTGTTTTGTTACAGATAAATGCAACAAGGATATGGCAGATCCAGCTGGAGAACAACATTAATGAATGGGCAATGATTTAACCCAAGACAGGTCCCACTCTGTCAACATTACATTATGGCATATCTGCAGCACAGAGTAAATACAGCATCAGCAACACACCATTTTTTACAACTAAGAGACTGCTGGCTGCCACTAACAACACATCACAAGTTACCACCAACTGATTCACTGGCATCACACATGATCAGAAAAGCCACAGGAAACAAAGCTACTATCAGCTGAAAAATCTTGTAACAGTGAAGGTCACCGTCTGTAGCAGAAGAACTTTCAGACTGACCTACAAATTGAAACATCTGCTTGAATCTCGATCACACTGGTTTCATACCGGCAGCTGCTGAAGGATATTTTTTCTCATGAAAAGGCATGTAACAAAAGTACAGAATGGCTCTTCAATGTTTCTCAATGACTAGATTATTCTGCCTCTATATGGCCTTTGTAGGATCTGCCAGGCAATGCGATCAGGCCTGAAAAAGGGAGCGTTTGTGAACAGAAGACAGAAGTTTTGTATCCTTCACTGTGCCGCTCTTTGCCCCCTGAATTGTCCCACAGGGATAAATAAAGTTTTCTGAATCTAAGGAAGTGTTTATCTCGTAAAACTGCTATTTCTTGAGCAGTTATGCTCCAACCTGTTTGACGTCATCTTGATTTACGTGCACAATGTTACTATTGCCTCTGTCTGCTTTGACATAAAACAGATGCTACAACAGGAATATCGCTGGGCAACACAAGATCTAAAAACTACTAAACTGCGAAAGTCACATGGAGCTAATTGGCTTAAACGGCATCATGTGAACTCATTCGACAGTGGTTTGCATGTAGCAGACATTTGTTTATAATATCATCATAACACCAGATGTGTGGCCCATAGCTAAGTGTATACTTTAACATACCATTTTATAGGAAAATTATTTAAATGAAATTCTCAAGGGAGAAGATAAACAAATTACAAAAACAAAAATGGATTGAGCAAATCATCCAACATTTGCTTTATTGTCATTTAAAGTTTGGCAAACTGCCACTGTCTTGATGTCTGGTACTGACCTGTCCAGTGCAGCGTCCGCGGCCTTGACCCCGTCCACGGCCAGTGTTCTTCTCCTCATCTGTGGTGGGACAACGCTGCAGGTGAATTTCCAGCAGTGACTCGTTCACAAACTGGGCCGAGCAGTGAGGACATGTCTCTGGCTGCTTGTCTGTAATGGAGCAGAGTAATTGTCAGTGTTATAGGCGATATATATATATATATATATATATATATATATATATATATATATATATATATGTATGTATGTATGTACATACATATATATGTATGTACATATATAAATATAAATATATATATATATATATATACATATATATATACATATATATATACATACATATACATATATATATATATATATATATATATATATATATATATATATATATATATATATATATATATATATGTACACACATGTGTATATATATATATGTATATCTCTACCAGCATGGATTACTGTGAATATGAAACGTGATAATGGATTGTATGATGATTGGTTTGATGTGGTTTTATGTAAAGTAGAATTATATGGTTCTATGACATTTGATGAAGTAAAGCATTTAATTAATTGTAGATCCAAAACTGACAGTTGTTTTGCTTTATATAATTAAGATGATTTGGCTGTCCAATCTCAATTATGACCTATAAACTAAAGTCATTTCCCAGAGATCATCTACAAGCTGCCTTTTCTGTCAAAACAACATTCTAAAACCCCCCATAGATTATTATATTAATATTATATCAAATTGAAAGTGACATAAAACAAACAAACCAGACCCAGCAAATATTGGAAGTATAAATATTGTGCTTAAAAACTGCTTGCATTGACAAATCATTGAAGAAAATGGTTGCACATTCATTGTTTATCAATTCGTCCTTTCAGCCCTCATCAGCCGATGGCTTGTTTTCCTTCTGCTAAAGCAAACCACACAGCTACAGAGGTTACTCTGGAAAAATTGCCTGGAAAATCACAGACACTGATGGCTGATCAGTACGTCCATAGGTCGTCACACCAACATCTTGCAATCTGCTAACCATCTGCACCGTCTATCCCAGTGGGGACGATCCACTCTGCTCCCCACTGGGACCCTCTAATTAAACCTTTAATAAGGACAATCTCAGCCTATGGCCCTGGACTGATCAATGGATCAATCTCTCCAATCATCTCTCTCAGAGGAGCCACGCACCTCTGACCCCTGATGCACGCTGACTCTTCAGGCTTAACTAACGAGGTTGCCTTGCCAACGCCCCGCTGATTAAGATGAAGTGTCAACATGTTGACCTAATTCATTTACCTCCACCTTCCTCCTCCATTCCACATGGGAGGCAGATCAATGTAAAGTCATTGACCTAATGCAACGGTAAAACAACGCACATATAACTTGGACCTATGTTTGTGAATAAACAAGATAGGCCACCCACGCAAGCTGATGGGGGTATTTATCGGCAACCCTAGATTAATCAATAGTCGCTCACTGCACGCTGTACTGACATCATATTTAATTCGTTTTAATTAGTTTGGAGCACACGGTCTTGTAGCAGGAGCTTAACAATTCACAATGAATTCATTCACACTTCCGCACAAAGACAGAAGATAAAATATAGACACACACACAGCTGTTTCACTAAAATTAGAGGATATATCCAGGATCTTTAAACCTGGGTAAATCCACTAAAGATGGCAATTAGCACCATTCCCATTGCCAGTGTCTGTTCTGCTGTGTGATGCTTTCTTCACAGCTGCATCCCCTGTGTGTGAATCGTGACGTCACAGGCACAGCAGAAGTACAAGTTGGAGGAAAGACAAAACAATTCTTTGTCCATTGATTGATGAAATAAATTATATTGAGCACTATCCCAAGTTTCAAAAAGTAAGGATCGCTACAAACATCAATGTTGATGGCTTTGCTAAAGACTGTGATAACGGGCACAGGATAAATAGAAGTGAAATCTTTTTAAGTTCATTATTGATTAAGTGGGGGGGTGTTTTTTGACCTGTGGGTACTGGGTATCAGAAAAGATTTGATGACCAAAGATTATCATTCTATGCAGTTTACGTACAGTATTAATCTTATAGATTTGAAAGATATATGACCAGCTGGGCCATTAACTCTCACCTTGATGAGTGAGCGAGTGAAGATCGAGGTCTCTCCTGCGTGTGAAGGCTGCTCCACATTCAATACAAGGGAATGGGTGGCTGGTGTGGAGGAGTCTATTTAAACAAAAAAAGTGCTCAATTAAACATAAAAGTAAAATGATTTAACCGCATACTAATGCTGTACACAACAGTACACAAATAAAAAGAAATAAACACATCAAGACGGGACAAACGCAAAACACGACTACTGTGTAAATAATTAAACATAATTCCTGATATCCTAGCATTTATGACTTCAATAAAGGGAGGTGGCAAACGTCATGTTTTGATTGTACGCTTCTGCCCTTTGCGTGACTTGAAGGTTTTTCCATCATTGGAGTGCTTAAATGTCCTTTAGGTTAAATGTAGGGGTATTAGCCGAGTGTATAATGGCTGGAAATAGAAGAGCAGCAGAAAAATGGGAGGAGTCAGAGTTGAGACTATATTTATCCACTACATAATGCTATGTTGGATTTGGCCTAAGGGGAGGAGAGAAGTGTTATCATGTATTCAGCTAATGCTACACTGCTTTCACAGCATGGGGAAAAATGGCTGTTTAACAGCTTCTCACAATCGCAAGAAAAACAAATTATGTTGAACTTTTAAAAACATACTTCACTAAATATTGCACAAGTCAATGTATTACAAATACCAAACAACTACAAGGGTCGCTATAGCCAAAGCAATTAATCACGCAAGTCACTTAAAGTAAAGCAGGAAGCTCGAGATGATGTGCAAGGACATCTCAAGGCCCATGTAAGAGTGCAGGCTGTTTCTATTCCCCGTTTAAGAAAAGACAATTGAAATCAATATTTCAGGGACAGGTGACCCTGAGACAACTAAGAGATTTGAAATTTCTGTCTTCCAGCCAGATGTTCTGTGATGAGAAGAAGACATGATGCTGCATGTACAGTATTACAAGGTAGGCAAGTTAACTTGAAAGCAGTAAATTTGCTGCTTGAGGTTTATCAAAAAAGGGAAAAAGCCTAAAACATTATATTGTGTGCTTTTTGACCTCGGAAATAAAACATTCTTGACTGATGGCTTTCTCCAGCAGATGAGCAAACCATCTGAGATTAAGGAACGATTATTTTCGGGCCACTGTATTTCCCTGACACACTTGAGAAGAGAAGGGTGAGTAAAGAAGTCCACTGTTTACAGTGTTAAATTAGATGTTGTTAATTCTTACACATTAGACGTTCATCTTGTGACATGCTTTTTTTCTACCTTTTTGTGGTATCATCATTTAAAAAATGATAAACTGAAGAGGCTGAAGTCATTGCTTTGTACTTGTAATTGCACTGCAGCCATGTGTTAAAGCCAACACAAATAAAATACATAGTACATAATATCTTCTACCCTTCTCTTGTTTGGCCAGGAAGGACAAGACCAATTTCTTCCAACATCCTGTGTTGTGATTTTTATCATCTTAATTCGCGGGGCCTCTGTCTGTCAATCATACTGTATGTGGATGAGGCTCAAGGACACCTAGACATCTCAGTTAATTTGCACATCACGCAGCTTAAAGGTCTTGCTCAGTAGTCACACAGATCAGCTACCACAGCTTCTGGCAAGGGCGAGTTATCTAAATCCTGTCCAGGTTTATGCAAGGAAACAGAATTCTTACACATGAATATTTACACACAAAAAATAGCTTCAAAATAAAAGACAATTGTTTCACATGTTTTTTTTTTGCCATTTCCAACCACACACATTCACAAAAAAACACAACAAAAAAAGCTAAAAAAACAAACTGTCATTACTTATGATAGTTAAGCTGATCCTCCGTGTTGAACCTTGAGGGGCAGTGAGGACACGACAAGATATTATGAGCTCCGTCGCTGTCCACAACACACATCTGCATTGAAAGACAGAAATGAATTAAAAAGTATAGGTTAATTTAAAAAATGCAGTGCTCATCCAAACAACAGAATTACAACTATTTACAAATTGTAAATATTGTCATTGTTTTTATTCTAACATTTTAAAAATGTAACTCCAACTAACAAAAAAATTATCAATTGCACCCTCCGAACCCATTTAATTTCAGCTTTATCTAGTTTTTACTTTGTTAAAATTTTGGAACAGAAGGTGTATATTTGAAAAACAATTTTGGCAAACTGAAACAGGTGGGAAGTGTACCGGTTTTCTTCCACGCTTGCGGCGAGGCTGCGTTGAAGTGTGAATGCGTCGGTGTCTCTTCAGTGTGGCTGCCTGGGAGAAGTTTTTGCCACAAACATCGCAGTTGAAGGGCTTGTGACCCGTGTGGCTCATGCTGTGGCGCAGAAGGCTCTGGGAGTTGGTGAAGGCCTTAGAGCAAATCTGTAATAACAATGGAGATCAGTGCCATATACAAGTACATACCTACAATAGCTAAAAGCACCTTTGGTTAGAGATAAAATTGTTTATGATCGAAGTGGATCAAGTGACACCGGAAAATCTGTCAAAAATGATGATGTTGAAGGTTTAAACTGTGTCTGTCTCTTGTTCAAAGCATTACATCATCCCATCAATGTCAAGTACACTACAGGAATGACATTTAGCTCAAAGCAAATTATCCCTCAGCCTCAAGAGAGGACATATTTTGATTAAAATTTGATTGGCACCTTGCACGTGAATAGCTTTTCTCCGGTGTGACTATACACATGGGTGCGGAGGAACACACGCCGGGTGAAGGTTTTGCCACAATAAGGGCAAACGTGGGGTAGAGGTGTACGGGCCCAGTCCTGCAGCAGCTTCGCGGGTGGAGGGTGGTTGGTTTTGTCCGAGTCTGATGCAGTGCCTCCCTCCGTTTCTTCTTTAATGTCTGAACCTTTTTTTTCTGGCAGGGAGAAAAATTCTCATAAGAAACACCAAAACACCATGAAACAGACAGCTTTTCCACACAACAGGCTTTAAAATAGGGCTGAATGATTTGGAATAAACATGATCTAATTGCAATTTATTATTTTTAACTAATATTGGGACTGTGATTTAAGGTGCTATTTTTTTTATGTTCCTTATCTTATATATTATTTAAAAATTTGAGCTCTCCCAGTGCCTTAGTCATTGCTGCCTTTTTATTCCAACTCTGAAAGAAAAGTCCCAGCAGCTTCTTACACATTTTTACACGTGTTGCTCTTGACACTCGGTCATCTTCGAGTGCATTTTCTGTGAGAAACAGAAAGTAAAAATGTGCAATTCATACAATTCGAGTTGTGTGATACAAGGCTATCACCAATACACACACACTCACATTCCACCTCTCTCACTCACTCACACACAATCGTACAGACACACACTTTCTCTCTCACACATGTATGCACACATACAGCCTGGCACCTTGCTGCTCTATTTCGGCTTTTTTAAAAGCCGAAATAGTTGCTCTTTGAGGCATAAGTGTCTGTGCAGAGCCAGGTTCTGTTGAGTCTGAGGTTACTATACAACAGGTAGCTCCCTTCATTCGTGCACCACTCTCATGCAAGTGTAACTGCAGTATTTGCAGTTACATAATCTTGTTTTATCACATTGCAATATTATCACAAATGCAATTAATCGTTCAGCCCTACTTTAAACTAATTCATTCTACTTACCCTTGAGTGCACTACCGCCCCTTAGGATCCTTAAAGAGGGCCTATGTCTTTTAGGAGCGGGTGAACCCGAAACACTGGCAGGAGCAGGCGGGGAAAGCAGCCTCTTTGTGCCATGTGTGGTATCCTCATTATTGGTGGTGGTCACTTCATCACCAGTTTCAGTTATCTGCACCTCCTCTGTCCCTGCTGTTGTGAAGCGGTGTTCCCGGCGATGATACAGGTACTGGGTGGTGTTCATGAAGCTAACACCACAGAGGGAGCAGTTGTGTAGTGGGTCCTTAAGGTTGTGCTTCTGTTTACGATGTGCAACCAGTCCTGCCTCATTACTAAAGCTCTGCCCACACAGAGAGCACATAAACAACTCAGGCTGTGTGAAAGTGGAGGTGACACTGATGGTAGGAGTTGCATTTTGCCCCTGCTCGTCTGTCCCATTGCTCTGAGCGCAAACACCCTCTGTTGGTCTTGCTTCAGGAACTGCTACTACCTCTTCTTCACCTTTCTGTCTGTGTTGCTTGCGGTGGTAAAGAAAGAGTGTAGTGTTAAGAAAACATTCCCCACACACAGAGCAGCGGTGTAGAGCTTCCTCAAAGCCGTGTTGGGTTCTACGATGGGCCACTAGTTCACACACCAGGCCAAAACATGAGCCACAGTCCACACACAGGAGCACTGGTTCCGGCTTTGGCTTTTTGTTAGCCCCTCTCCTCTTTGGAGATGAATCCTCTGCATTAGAGGTCAGAGGGGCCTCCTCAGAAACAACAGGATCAGAGTTTTGCTGTGTAGAGGTCTCCGTAACTGGCTCCCCCTCTTCCTCTCCAACCACTTTTTCCACAATATCTGCTTCAAACCCAGGGGAATCATCTGGATTTAAATCTGAAGTGACAGTCTGAACTAAGGTGGTTTCTGCCTCAGTTTGTGCATCAGGATTGGATTGAGAAGTGTTTTTGCTCTCAGAAGCAGACTGCTGACATATCCCTTCTTTACGGTGATGCTGCCAAAGTTCCAGACTCTTGAAAAGTTCATCACAGTCACCACACTGATAGAGGATTCTGGGCTGGTCTGATGACTCCTTTGCACAAACAGTGGCCTGCTGGAGTGCACTCTTTTTAATGTGCACAGAGGACTGTCCTGCTTGAACTTGAATCGATGGAACTGCAACAGTTCTCGATACATTTATTACCGTTTGCTACACAAGAGATGAAAAAAGGAAAAGAAAAACAGGGATTAATTTAATTGTTTCACATTGTTCTCTGTTTCCTTGAACAAACAAAAAAGACTGCACTACTAATCAAATGACTGGTTCAAGTCAATTCAACCTGCAGTGTTTTTCTTACATTTTATCCTCTCTGGCAGATGAGGAATGAGGATTCAGCGCTAAGGTACTGAGGTCAATTAGAGCAGCATGTGTTTAGAGCCTAGGCTCCTCTGAGAGCTCCAGGCTGCCAAGATAAGGCCTCAGACAGGCCGATAACTATCAAAGGTTGAATGGGTCACTCCATGGGGTTTTCCGTTTGCTACATCTACCAAATGAGATGATAAAAAAAACAGGATGTCAAGGTCATAGTTTAAGACATCCAAAACTCCATTAGTTGTACATGGTGGTGTACTTAATTTCCTATTATACAGTGGATTTTACAGCTACAGCCATTTTGTTCCATTTTAATTTAAGCAGTGGAGTATTCAGGACATCTCAGCTGATGGTCTTGTGGGCATTACTCTTATATTACAGTAGCAATATGCAAGTTGTGTCAAATGAAAAATCCCTCGTGGAGCAAAGTATTCAAAACATCTGAACCCTACAAATTGGAGCCATTTAAAGGAGACATATTATACCCTATTCCCCCAATTAAAATAGTTCCCTGTCCTAATGAACATGTCAGTGACATGCTTTGGTCAAAATACCATAAGGATGAAGCACCATAGCAGTTCAATAACCCTGCTAAACCCGCCCCTTTCAGAACGCTCGGTTTTGTGCATGGTCCCTTTACATGCAAATGAGACACAGGCAAACACACACCCACTTCTTCCAGGGGGTTTCTGATTTGTCCTCTTTACAGTGCTCACTCGCTCAGCTCCCGTTCCATTCCTCTCCCCACTGGCCGCAGTCTGATGCGAAGTGGTGCGAACACACGTTTGCTGACTTTATCTGGCACATTAGCTTCAAATATAAAATTTATCCACTGGACACACAAATCCTCTGAGGCTGGAAGTTTGTGTAAAACACTGTGCTCCACTGTGCAGCCACGAACAGCACACTTGCCCCTCCACGTTGACATAATACCACTCTTCCTCCCTCGCCTGCACTCTCGCATTTTATAGGGACAAGGTGGAGCTAAGGTGGAGCTCTCGAAATAAACTTACTGGTGGGACGGTAACATTCGCAGTGAAATTTTGCATAATATGTCCCCTTTAAGGTTTAGTCATGTAAAATGATATTAGTTCCCAATGCTAGCAAGCAATAAGGCAGTCAGAGCAAAGGACCATCTAGCAAATAAATTACCACTAATTTGGCTAACATTACAATAACAGCAACCTCAAAAGAAATAAAAATTAGCAAAATACAAATTAGCCAAATCCATGGAATTCATATGCCTTCATCCACAACTGCCACCTTTCTTGGAAAGGGTTCAGATATCCACCTTTCATCTTTGCTACTTTCTGCCAGCTCGTAAATATTAAAGGATGCATGCCTGCCACACGTGTAACTACAGCGCATACACATGTTGATGGTTTTATGGAAACAACGGAGACTGGCCATGATGTCAAAACTTCTAATGCCACATTGCTGGATCCAGTTGAGAACAGAATCCTTGAAAGTGAATTTGGGCACCTGTATGCCATCACTACAAATGATCTGAGGTGAGAAAAATTCATCTAGTCATTTCTCACATCCTTACTCTCCCCCTCTCTGCGCATTTGTGTGCCTCATAAAGAGAATATTGAAAAGAGCAGTGGATAGAGAGAAGTTCCCACATTGTGGAACCTCAATTCTTATTGTGTTATGCATGCGTAAGTACCTCACTTAGTCCTAAATGATAGCTACTGATTATTGTATTGGTATTGAAGCTTCAACAATAGATGAAACAAAAATTGCATTCATAAGGAGTCAAAGCCCTAACTCTGTCCAGCCATCTTTGTCTATTTGGCCAATTTAGTAACCAGCTACACCTTTATATAATATAATTCCAACCCAGAGTAAAAAGTATGCAATGTAATGTTAATTTTTGTTTTTAACTGTAAAAAAACTTAAAAGACATCAGCTTTTAGGCAGAACCCTTACTGCATCATTAATGGAGAGTTTCCAACAGAGCCATATGCGAAGTGAAGACGTTTAGTATTCTGATAAAGTTTTCAGATGTAGCACTTGAATCACACTCGGGTCCAAAAGGAAAAGGAGGAGCTAATTTGTATAGTCAGACTCAGGTGCACTTCTGTTGAACTAAATCATCAAAAGGGGAAACTTTTATTTTAGTGGACTGATTTAGGGAGACTTTCTTTAAAAGATCTCCTTTAATGTGTCATCTCTTCATATTCAGCTCTCCATTCACTAGAGACATAAAAAAAGCCAGTGTTTTCTGCCAGTGCCACACAATGTACAGCGCTAAGGAAATTTATATGTTTGCAATAAAGGGGCTTACGGCGATGCAATGATTAGGGAGCCATAAGGTATGCCGTTTTATTTGTGTTTCCCCTGGTGATTCATGAGAAAAGGCCAATCGGTGGCACGTGAGGAGAAAGGGTGGCACCGATTAATAGATGCTTCCCTTTCTGCAAGTGACTCTGAGCTTTATGGACATGTGTGTCTAAGACTGCAAATTGAAGTCTAGGCACAAGTTGAAACAATCAAGGCAACGTTGCGACCAATGACTGCTTTTAACCCCAAGTGCTATTTGAAATGATTAAGGGAGATCTTGGCTCAGTATGTCACTGTACCACATTATACAACTTCTAAACTCTGCAATTCAGACAGCATGTTCAAAAAGCTTTGCATTAATAGAGGTCAGCATTTTGATGAAATAAATCTCCAAATAATATATTCCAAAGAGCGTATGAATATAAAAAATAACATTGGGCATTATGTAGAAAATTGCCAAACAATAGAACTACAACAGAATTAACATACAGAGGTATACCTTTTGTACATAGGGTGTAAGTGGAATCAAATGATTATTTAAAAATATTATGAAATAATACAATGACACCTACTCTTGAGAGAACAGATAATATATTGGCTATAGTATCCTGCAAATTTAATATTAATACATAACAAATAATCACAAATGTAGCTTAAAAAAAACCCACTTCATTCAGGACTAGAGATTATTACATTAGATATTCTGACTGGAGGGAGTATCAGAGTACATCTGGTCTTTTTCAGTGTGTTCCATTACAGGTTGGTTGTAGCCTTCGTATGCTGCTAGATCAGTGAGTGTTTTCAATTATTTAAGAGTTAATCAGCCTTAGAAGTGTTTGGTTAGTCCAGTTTAACCTGCAGGAGTTTCTGAGGGCTGGTTTTATCTGCTTCATCTCTGCCAGAGATAAAAAGCATTCATGACCTTGCAATGGCTGGATCATACTTTCCACGTTCTGTGTCCACAGAGAGCCGCTTCATATTTGAGCATGTACTGTACAATACGTGCCACGCAGTTTTGCTCATACTAAAGGAGCGTGCCAGTCTAGTTTTCCATGAATTCATACTAGATCTCACATTCAAATTGAAGTCACTGCAATTGCTCACCAGGAGTTTGCCCTACTTTCTATTTCCCTGTATTCTTTGAATGCTGAGTTGTATACGTGCAGGTACCAGCAAGCAGCGTCATGATTATCATCCTCTTCTCCTCTCTTGACCATAACAAGAGCACGAAGTGTGCTTGTCCATGTGGTTATGGGCAGATGGCAAACTATCAGTCATGTGCATGCTATTGGACCTCTATGGACACGCAAACACACAAAGTATGACCCATGCCTAACACAGGTTTAATTTATATTAAAATCAAATCTAAACTTAACCTAAAATGTTGGCTGTTTTTGAAAGATATTATTACAACATTATCAGTACTGGAGTATTTGATGTTGTCATTAAGCTAATTGGTTTATATATTAGACAGTCTATTATTTGCTATTTATCTAAACTAGTTATTAAATTGTTCCCTACAGTGGAAGTGACAGTAATACACCAGATTTGATTTGTTCATTATCATATTCTTGTTAAATAGCTTTGGTCTGTTACATTCC